>NW_027468664.1:16014967-16084967 GCF_046254945.1 Alosa pseudoharengus
CTCTGCTCTGCACCTCTCAACTGGCTGACCTGCAAGTCCCTCTAAGTAGGCCAGTTGGTGACTCAGTAACACTGCTGCATCCCAGGCCTCTCAAGGGAGGGGCTGGTGGTTAAAAATACCGGGACTCTCACCCAACCATGGCCCTACACACACACACACACACACACACACACACACACACACACACACACACACATACATTACATATACATGCATACACACTGACACAAACCAACACTGACACACACACACACCAAGAGACACACACAGACATACACACACACACACACACATACACACACACACACACAAACACACAAACACACACACACACACACACACACACACATACACACACACACACACACACACACACACACACACACACCACTCCTGAGCTGGAGAGGGAGCCTATCCATCTCTGGTCCCTGCGGGAATGATGGTGAGTGCAAGCGTGAATGCGAGCGCATGTGATTCAGGCGGGAGGCTGCTTATGCAGGTCCACATTTCAAAGGTGATGCATCCTCCTGGACTCCCTCTGATAGAGACGCCAGCAGTCTCCCGCCTCTAAATCAACCCTGCGATCTTTATTTACGATGGAGCGCCTGACAGTCTCCCCCGGCATGTGAGGAATTACGGCCCTGCTCACGCTGTGTGTGAGAGAATTACATGTAAATGAATTGGACCGTATGTGTGAGATATGTGGTGTCCTGAAAGAAGAAAAAACACTTATTACCATTCCACATGTTGGTGAACTTTTCTTAGGTACTGAGTCATTCTTAACTGGCAGGGAATTAATGACGTGTTCTGCAAAGTTTTGGTCCAGCAAGGCAGTCTTGGTTGGCATTAACATGTAGAGTTTTCTTTTAAATGAACTTTCAGAAGTCTTATACATTCAATTTCTTTCTTTTTTTTTGTAAAGGGGAAAGAAACTGTATATTTTGTTGCTGTAGAAAATGTCTGGCTGGTGAGAAAAGTAGCATTTTGTTTGGCCCTTAAAACAGTGATTTGATCTGCCATTATGGCCTCTGTGAAACACTGTGACAAACCAGAGTGTCGCTGCTACCTGGCTGGAGAGAGAGAGTGATAGACACAGTAAACAAAATGATGAAGAGGGGTTGTTTTTAGAGAGACGGGAGAGGGATGGAGTGATCGAGAAAGAGAGGGGAGGTATGACAGAGAGAGAGAAAGAAAGTTAGAGAGACAGAAAGAGAGAGAGAATGAGATGTCACGAATGCGCTGACAGGTACGCTGTGGTAGAGGAGGAAGAGACAAAGCTGTCACCTGAAAGATTAGAGACGCTGTTCCAACTAGGCCTCCTTTTATGTGATATGAACACATGCTGTGAAAGAGGGGGGAGGTAAAAAAGAATTTGTGTGTGTGTGTGTGTGTGTGAGAGAGAGAGAGAGAGAGAGAGAGAGAGAGAGTGTGTGTGTGTGTGTGTGTGTGTGAGAGAGAGAGAGAGAGAGAGAGAGTGTGTGTGTGTGAGAGAGAGAGAGAGTGTGTGTGTGTGTGTGTGTGTCTGTTTGTCGTCTGTCTGTCTTTCTGTCTGTCTTCTTATGTTTTAATCACATACTGTTATACGATTCTATGTATTTTATGTTTCGATGTTTTCTGAATGTCTGTGCTTTGGCAACACCGTCTCTTTTGGAATGGTCATGCCAATAAAGCATATTGAATTGAATTGAGTTGAACTGAGAGTGAGAGCATTCTAGTCTGAAATAGGAGAGAGAAGGAGAGAGTGAGAAAGAGGAGAGTCTCTGTAGGAAGGAGAGAGAGAGAGAGAGAGATCAGATTGATGGTGTGTAATCTACCTCCTCCTATACCTCCCTCGGCAGCTCTCTGATTGCTCGCCAACTCTATGCAGTCATTACACTCCCAACACACAGTACGGCTGCAATGGAAAATGTAATTAAACGGCAAGTAGAATCTCTCTCTCTTTCTCTCTCTCTCGCTCCCTTTCTCTCTCTCTCCCCCTGTGTGTATGTCCATTCTTTGTCCTAACTATTGGCCTAAATTGACTTATTTATCGTGTACGATTGTAATGTACAGCAAAACTGTCAGCAGAACGATATAAACCCAGTCTGCGGTGCTGAGGCTAATGACTTGCACATGGTTCACGTCAAGGGGAGCACTAACAACTTGAGACGGTGCTGCAGCGTACTGAGTGTTCATAATGTGCATGTAAATTATATGAGTTATGTAAATCTAAGAGGAGAGTATGGGGAGAATAGTGTTGAGAATGAAGTGTGTGATTTTCATAATTGCTGTGGTATCGATGTGCTGTTGCATTAAACTGCTCATAGTGTGGAGAGTTTCTAAGCTTTTATACCGATGCCTCAGCCAGACCCCCTAAATAATTAATATAGAAGAGGAAGGAGATGAAGAAGGCTATGGGTGTGTGTAGGGAGTGTGTGTGTTTGTGTGTGTGTGTGTGTGTGTGTGTGTGTGTGTGTACAGCAAAATACAATATCTCATGTTCTCTCAGTAAGGGTGTCCTTATGGAGACAGAAAGACCGACACACACACACACACACACACACACACACACACACGCACGCATACACATATATAAATCCACCCGTGATCCTGAAGATGCCAGACAGACCCTATCTTCCAGACACAGACAGATCTCCTCTCTCCTAATGCTCTCATAAGGATGATTGAACACTTCCCCGAGACTTCCATGAAATATGACTCGCGGAACAAATGATGATATAACGCTCACAAATTACTGCATGTCAGATGTAGTTCCTTCTCCAAGAATGGACTCATTATTGGGACATTATGCGGCAAATGAAAAAGGAAAGGAAAAGAGTGGAGGTTTGTTCCATTAATGGACCTTGATGTACTAATGGCATGTTTTCAGGCTGTGCCTCAGGTGAGGGAATAAAAAGATCTCCATCAAACCTCCTTGGCTGCAGTTTGAGGTCTAGCCACGTTGCGTTCTAGTGTATGTAGTGTGAGTAGTGTCTGTACTCTGTGTGTGTGTGCAGTGCTTTTATTCTTGAGTTCTCTTTGTATGTGTGTGTGTGTGTGTGTGTGTGAGAGAGAGGTAGTGGCAGGGGATGAAGAGGCAGAGAGAGAGAGAAAAAGAGAGAGAGAGAGAGAGGGAGAGAGGGAGAGGATGTTTATGAGGTGAAGAATATATCTGCACCAGTCTGTAGTGGGAAGTTGCTAGAATCTAATTTCATTGTTGTGTGAGCTTCATACCATCATTAAGACACATCATTGACTAAGCTCATAATTCCAAGTAATAAGAATGCCTGTCACACACACACACACACACACACACACACACACACACACACACACACACACACACACATAGACATACACACATACATGCAGATACACTCATACAAATAAGCAGCTAATGTTTTTCATGCAAGGATGGATGGACCGCGTCAGCATTGGATGCCTGGGGTGTGAAACTGCTAACTGCATCATCACTCACTTCGGATTCACACACACACACACACACACACACACACACACACACACACACACACACACACACACTTACAAACACACACACACACAAACATGAACATACTCTGTGCTGAGCTACTCTATCACCAATGCATATGCATGGCCCACACTATTTACATGCAAATAAACTAGCTCCTCAGTCCAGATAGATACAGATAAACGTGTACTGGCATTATCCGCACAGGCACAAACAATAGTCACAACAAAGCCTTCATTCATGTTACATGTACACACACATCAGCACACTAAATCCATTTGCCATGAGAATAACCCTTCAGCTGGCTGAGACAATTATGTTCTCACATGACACACACACACACACACACAAGCACACACACACACACACACATGCACACAATTACACATACAAGGGCACACTTGCATGTCCACATGCAATCTATCTGTCTCTCTTTCTTTCATACACACACACACATACACAGAATCTTAGACTCTCTATCTCTCTCTCTCTCTCGCACACACACACACACTACATGTAACTGCATCATTGCAGAGTTTGGGTGCTGTAGCACCCCCAGAGGCAGCTAGTGGAGCAGCAGTCCTGACTTCCTTCAGTAGAGGCGTTGCCATGGACTACACTATGGCATTTATTGGATTGGATCTGTACAGATTTGGAGTCATAGATGCTATCTATGGAAGCTTTGTCTGTCCTCTCTTCCCCATTTCTTCTCTCTGTCTACCTTTCTGCCTCTCTCTTCTCTACCATTTCTCCATCTGTTGCTGGCTGAAACGCCCACTGGAAGGAGAGACGGAGACAGACAGAGAATGAGAGACATGAGCGATGTCTGTCTCTGTGTACTCCTCACAAATACTAGAAGCAGTTGGAATTCTGACCATAATGTCCTCCATATACCATCCTCTATCCCTCTCTCGCTCTCTCTGTCTCTCTGTGGTTGTGTGTGTGTGTGTGTGTGGGTGTGTGTGTGTGTGTGTGGGTGTGTGTGTGTGTGTGTGTGTCTGTGTGTGTGTGTCTGTGTGTGTGTTTCTGTGTGTATATGTGTGACAGGAGCCATCCATCAGGCCTCAGACAGAGATGGAGAGTTGGGAGACTCTGCCCCTGTGTCGCCACACCCCTTCCCCACTCCCCACGAGTTCGGTGTAAATGAATAGGAGTCCTCTGGCTGGAAGGACATGATGAGAATATGGACACATTGGTCATTACAGAGACGCCTAGTCGAGGGATGGGCAGAATGTACTTAAAGCAACATCATTTAGTTATTGTTCCTTATAATAACGGCTAAAATAACTCATTTTGATGATACATGGACTGATGGTAGGCAGGGCTGTGTCTCTCTCCATATTGATGCACCCACAAAACGCCTGGCATTGCTATGTTGCTTTGCTGTTCCAATCAGCAATGTGATCCTCTCTGTCTCTTTTTGATGTATTACTACCTTTAGCACTAAATGAGTACCCATATGCTGAAATTTACAAAAAGAGGAATTCCTACATTGTGCTACTACTAACTATATAACAATATCATGAGATTTTGTAGTATTTTAATAATATAAATGACAATATGAAAGTTGCGCTATTTGCCACTATATACTGACAAATCACATCAGCTTGCAGAGGGCCATGTACCACAACAAAAAATAAAATCATTAACTACATTATTAATACTGCGATATGACAAATTGAATGGTATATCATGGACATTACAATAGTACTGACCCATAATGAAGCTTTAGGATTGGCATGTACTCAGGGGGTTAAAGGTTAGGAAACCCACTACATATCTCCACACATATATCCAGTAAAAACACACAAACACGCACACACATGTGTGTGTATGGCCAGACATGGACAACCAACTGTGTGATTGTAATTATTTATTTATCTCTTCATGTGGATGTCTTGTCTTTGATTTACATTTCACTAACTTCTCAATCAAACAAAAGTAGATCTCTTACATTTATAATCTTAGGCATACTGTGAGGGTACCTTGAATATACATTGCCTGCTGCCATTTTGATTAGAAATGTATTTTAGCAAAGCGTTGTATTGTGTTTGAGGATATATAGGTCTATATAAAGTTTCTGTGAATTGCTACCCAGCAAAGTGTACTTCAAAATAGTTTTAGGAAAGTAAAGTTGAGGAAGTTATTACTTCTCCATATCGGTAATGGTCTGTGGAGATGCATAAAACCCTCAAGTCTAACAAGAAATGTCAGACCTTCTTACTTCAGATTCCCCAGTGTCTTTTATTTCTTTCTCTCAACTTCTCAGCAGTCATCCCCAAAGACCTCTGGGTAATGTAGTAAATTCAGACGCAGTGAAGTTCACTGAAACTCCATTTCAAATAATGTCTCTCTGTGCCCAAAGTTTGAATCTGAATGCAGCCCCTGTAGTGGGACAAAAATATTTTTTTATATATATTTTTTCTAAGTCAGCATATTTTTACTCTCTGTTTCCTGTGGAAAACAGATGTCCAAGGTCCATCAACTTATTAATAATTTGTGCTGTAAAAACTCATTGGCATAGTGGTACCAACTGAAAGTTTGACTTTGAAGAGTTCAGTCTCACAACACACAGGCGGAGGGCCTCTATTGCTATTCAGGTTAGAATGGAAAGGGCAGAAAGCGGGAGAACTGTCTAAACTTTCTGAGGGTAAATGATGATCTCTTTGTAAGAAACACACTCACATATTTATCACTCTGCAACATCAGTGTTATTGATAAGAGATGGACTGGGCAGTGAGGGCTAAGCTTGCATCATCAGTGAGGGCTTAGCTTGCATCAGCACTAAGCACTGTATTTCTCAACCTGCAACAGAAATCCAACTGATACAACAATCCTCAGAAAGCAAGTTTTGGACAGGTTTAGACAGCATTATGGTTATCTAGTTATATAACTTTATATGGAAGGCAAAGCTTTATTTAACCCCCCCCCCAAAAAAAAATAAATAAATAAATAATAATAATAATAATAATAATAATAATAATAACAATATTAATAATAATAATAATAATAATAATAATAATAATAATAATAAAGACTTTTAAATGTTACACAACTCTGATATGACTAGTTGTCTACAGAAATGTTGATTATGAGTCATTTAAAGGTGAGACATTTAAAGTTTTATTAGCATCAGAACATTTATACATTAAAGCAACACTATGCCAATTGCCAATTCCTGCACACAAAGTGTGTGTGTGTGTGTGTGTGTGTGTGTGTGTGTGTGTGTGTGTGTGTGTGTGTGTGTGTGTGTGTGTGTTACTTCCCTTGAAAATATAACTCTGTGGTTTTGTTATCAACCGAAAGTCATGGTGGTGGTATAATCAACACAGCAGTTCATCTCCCTTTCACTATCATCATGCCTGGGCTTTAACAAAACAATTGCAGTCAGGCTCTTTTGTATGGTGCTTTGCACTGAATGTGAGTCTTGGGTGGAAGAGATATGACCAGACACTGACCCTGTAGTTAATAGTCATACAAACACAGCCTTCATTCAGCTGTGTCCTGACAGTGGTATTAATCAGAAAGTACTGGCACTCATCTCCTCTATCTTCACAGTGCACCAGAAGCCGGTACAATGCCTTTATGGGGGGGGGGGGGGGGGGTAGTAGCAGTTTATTGTATGGGAAATGTTCAGCCTCAGAAAGTGCAGACAAGCATGAATTTGATATAAAGATCAGTCAGACTATAATCTCAGATGATTAGCCCCACGTACATACATCTGAACTCCACATCTCTGTATAATAAGTGCCACCTCACCCATGAACATTTCAAAGAGTTGCCTACAAGTGCACTCACTGGCTGTCTTGTGTGTAGGACCTTCACAAGATGACACTGTCTCTGGTGACTCTCAAAGCATCCCCCATTTACCAGTGCTACCATAATGTCACTGCCAGCACCGTAAACAGCCTCGAATAAAAAAGAAATACTCATCTCATTTAAGGCGATTTGCCTGCAGATTAGGCTCCTGTTCAAGCCGATTTTCGCTGTGTTACGGTTAATTGTGCTCTAATGGTTGCAGTCGGCTAATAGCTTATTGGTTGTGTTCCCATCGATGTAAATTTTGCCCCAGTGAAAGTCTTCAGCTCGAGATGAACGGGAAGTGAGCCCAATCGACTCAATCGAGAGCTCACTGGGATGCCTGGTGCATCTGTGAACACTGCTGCCGTTTCAGCACCACGGACAGCGGACGTGTCATGACTAAACCGGTTTCCAAAAACAGAAAGTGGTAGCATTTATATTTCTCTCTCTCTCTCTGTCTTTCTCTCTCAGTCTGCTGTCATTCAAATTAGTGACTCTACTAAACTAAATAGGGTAACATCTATGTGTGCGTGTATGCCCCTGAATCTTTAAGCGTTGGCTGTGAGTTGTGAACACGTAGCGTTTATCCTCCCGCCCCCCTCCCCGTTTTGTCGTGCATTATTCAATGCGGGAGCCGGGGTAATATCCAGTGGTCGGATTGGCTTGTTGGCATCCACCGAGCTGTTTGAAGACGGGGTTAGAAAACTGGTCCTTTTCATTGCATTCGAAGTACAAAAAAATCAGACGGTGAAAAGACCTGCATTCAAAAAAAAGAAACTGAGAATTGTAGGCAAGTGTCAAATCTCGTGCGCTCTAGATTAGGCGCTTATAGAATCGGCACAACCTCTAGGTAACCCGAGGAATTCTTGGAATCGAGACATCTGTCTGATTTAGGTTCTTTATTTCGCGGGACTGGCAGTCAGTTTGGCAGACGGGCGCGCATCACGCCGCGTAGTTCAGCCGTATGATCAATTCCCTTTCAAGTAGCTCGCGAATGCATCATACCGGGATCTGAACGAGCCGTCAGAAGAAGACAGAGCTTTTGCGAGATTACACCATGACAGCCACCAAGGAGCAACAGCAGAAACGATCTAGTCAGCCTCAGGAGGAGGTAATGTAGTCTGGAATATTTATTATCATATTCTGATTTCATTTAGAAGAGCTCTCGCTTTACATTTGTGCTAGTGGCCTTATGATAGCCCTACCGACTGTGTCAGAACCCCACCGATGATACTGTATGCCAAACCATATTTCACCAAGGTGGAAGATTTCGCATTGCATTAATGAATCATACACTTGAGTTTTAACCGTAAGTAAAGGTGAAAAAATAAAATGTGGACATGTCCATCTCCTGCTGCCTCTGTTACTGCTAAGGAGATATTTCTGCCATTAATAATTGATTTCTATCGAATGTGTCTATCTGTCCGAGTCAGGCGGTGTTTGTGGCTAGGTATATTCTGTAGCCTAGGGGCTGATTTTTGAAGGGGTTATCATTGTTTCTCCTTGAGAGCAGGCTTCATTGGGCATCTGCCGCACGTCACCCCCATCTCCCAACCTACTGTTGATTTAAGGGCTGACCTACGCCTACTATGTAAGGAGAGCTCGGTAACATCTTCCCCCTGAGTCCAAACGCTACACTCTACTTTGCGGGTCCATGTACAGTACAGTGCTGCCTCTGACGTTTTGGTTGTAGAGTGAATACTTTATAGAAATACAAGGTGGTGAAATATTGATGACTGTACTCTGGAATTATTGATGATAATGGAGGGATTGAAAGAAGGGGAAAGATAAATGAACTAGCTGATGGTTGGGTCAATGAATGGACGAAATAAAAGCTATGATATAAACCAGTTGGACAAACATACAAGCTAAAAAGTTAGGTCACTTTTATGTGTCATTCAGGTGTGTGTGATTTCAGTATGCTATGGATGACTGCATTGGGCTCTTGGTATGCTTCTCGCACACAAGAGGAATGTTGATCTTTCCTATTAGAAGGATACATGTACACACACACACACACGCACACACACACACACACACACACACACACACATTCACACACACACACACACACACACACATACAGATGCCTAATGGCTTGCAAATTACCTCAGGTGAACCCTGGTCACATTGGCCCACTGAAGCTCCTGCAGCGCGTGACCTTTAGCTCCCCTCCCTGACCAAAAGGCTCAGCATGCCGGCAGTGTGTATTCGCAGGCAGACACATGTCCATTAACAGGCCAGCTGTATGTGTATTAGTCTGGATGAAAATCATTTGGTAGGTGGCCAAATGCTTGCGCTGGCTACTCATTGGCTGATGCCAAAAACAAGTGTTAGTATGAGTGGTGGCATAATAGCCGCAAACATCTGTGTGTTCGCCTAAAAATAAATTAAATACATTCTAGGACGTGACCTCTAGTTGATTTTGAGGGTGTTGTTTGACCTCGCTGCAAGCTGAGTATTGCCTGCCAGTACATTTTGCCCGTTGTAAACTTGCCACCTTAGATTAATCCCCTCCCATATACATTTGTGGAAGACTGGGCTTCAGGCTTGGGGAACATATTTTTTTCTTGTTCCTCAGTTTTTTGTGAAATGTCCAAATATCCTTATCCCAGTCAGGCTAGGCTGTGGTGTAGTGTAGGGGGTGCAAATAATTCATGACCCAACACAGTGTCCTTCATGCCTTCTCCCAGATGACCTGATGTGAGCCGGAATACACACAGGGTGTTACATCAGCACCCTCCCCCCCCCCCACACACACACACACATACACACACACATGCACACACACACACACACACAGAGAAAGAAAGAGAGGCCTAACAGTTTTACACACAATGGCAGTGGAATGGTAGCGGTGACACTTAGCAAACCCTGCATTTGTCCCTGTAGCCAGGCCCTGGGTGAACAGACACTTCAGCAAATTCTCCCCGCCCCAGCAATAACACTTACTGGGGATAAGCCGTTCTCTCTCTCTCTCTCTCTCTCTCTCTCTCTCTCTCTCTCTCTCTATCTCTCTCTCTCTCTCCCTCTAATAATGCACCAGCACTCTCCTCCACGCTGATTTATTTGTTCATGCCTATCACTTGTTCACATGCACATTGTCCTGTAAATCAATAATGTGATTGAATGACTGGGCTCTTTTGTGAGGACTTTTTTTACTGTAAAAGCACATACACATTCTCCAATACTGGTGGTATTTGTTGTCACTTCTTCACACACATACTAACACTGTCACACAATGTCACACACAGACAAACACACACACACACACGTACATGTACCACCTCTCCCTACTCAACTATAGTAGACAAATCTATTGACTGCGTAACCACATTGATATGTAGTAGATGCTTTTAAAAGCAACCACAACAGCAGAGCTGTTATATACTTTAATCGATACATTTCATTCCCAGGTATTGAACCGATGACCTTGCCAGGCCTTTCACTTGGCCAGTGAGGCTAAAGGAGCGAGTCCGCACAGCTAGGCAGTCAGAGAAAACGGTTTCCCGTTTTAAAAGCAGTGGTAAACAAGGCTTGCTTTGAGGTCTTTTGTGAAGGTGTCTGAATCACACCGCACACAGCAATGCTATCACCTCTCATTTTGTGGCTAGCATGTCGAATGTGCTCGGGGGTATGAGGAATAGAATGGATGAAATTAGAAAATGGAGATCAAATAATGGCAGGGTCAACAAGCAGTAAGCGCAGGAGGTGCTACATTCACAGTGACTGTACCCCGCTGCCATCTCCTCACCTCTGTGTCGTTTTAAGAAGTGGGCTCACTGTGGTGTTCCCCATCAGTGGAGCTCATAAAATGCTCAGAATTCTCACGGGTGCTTTTTAAATCGGCGTTGGTTGCCCGTGGGTGCCGTTCCTGAAAGCTGTCACTCAGTCACTCGTGAGTTATTCAGAGATGTGACATTTACTGTAAGATGCTCCCGGGGGATTGAGAGGGTACTGTGGAGGAGGGAGTGATGATAATGATGTCATTAGACAGGAAGTGACCTCAAATCCTTGGCAGAATTGTAGTGTGAGGTTGGTGAAGTGTTTCACAGATATTATTTAATATTCCTGTGCTAGGTCACTACAGGCTCCCTGTCCTTCTGCAGCCAATCACCCAGACACTTCCTACTACTCTAACCAATCAGATGACATTGTAGTCCTCTTTCAACCAATCACTCAATGGCCCAGCTTTACTTTGAACCAATTATTTGGCTCCTTTCTGCCTCTACAATATCTGAACACATACTGTATGTCTGTCATCAACAGTAGCCTCATCAGCTATGCCTTATGTGTTACAATAAATAAACAACAGCTTGTCTTCTGATCCCTATGTCTTTGACGGAGACTACTGTATGCAGAGTATGTTATATGTAACGGCAGGTAGCCTGTGCTGTGTGTAAACCTCACTCCCCAAGATGTGTGGGGAACAGACGCTACTATCAGCAAACAGTTATTGTGTGCACATCCCACCTTCTGGCAGGTGCAGGACAAAAGAAAACTACTCAATTGAAAAAATATAATGTCCGCAACAGTGCATTAAATAATTGGGAGTCAAAAGCAGTGTTGCGGACATTATATTTTTTCATTTGAGAACAGACGCTACTACCCATGGGTTTGTGTCTCCTTGCTGGTGTGTCTGCCTCTCATGCTGCTGCTACAGGTTTGAGTCCAGATAAGCACACAATTGTGCAGTATACTCAACAAAGGTTACATACAGTACATCTGTGTACATCTTCCATCACAACATACAAGTTGAAGACTGACCTGACTTATTTCCTTCCCTAAGGCATTATTGAAATAAAGAGGTCTGTATGGATATTAAGCTTAAGTCTATAATAGTCAGTAGGGGGGTCTTACGCAGGTGTTATTTTTTTAATAGCTGTGGTGTGCGATCCTTTAAATATCTCTCCTCCTCGAGGCCCCATCTCTGTCACAGCAGAGGATTACATCCTTAATATCACATTAAAGACAAATGTAGTGGAGGCATTAGCGGCGATTAGAAAAGCTTTACTTAGACATTATTGACTTCCCCACAAAGTGAACCACACCAGCTGCAGTTGATATGCAAACAGGATGCATTAGGCTTCATCAGTGGCTGATAGTCATAAAGTGTGAGCACTGCAGTTGAGTTAACAAAGGGTTATCACTGACCGGTTAAATCGCAAGTTCTGACTCTTGTGTATGTCGAAGAACGAAAAAAAAAAAAAAAAACCTTGCTAGTTGATTGAGGTAGAGCTAGGATTAAACCAATGCAGATGTCTACAGAGCAGATGTCTACAGAGCAAACCCAATGTCTACAGAGCATCCAACTACAGACAAAGAGAGAGGGAGAGAGAGGGAGAAAGAGAGAGAGAGAGAGAGAGAGAGAGAGAGAGAGTCTACATAATATTGATAATTTAAAAGTAAAAATCACATAGGCCGATTATTTAGGAGGATTGCCCTCGCAAAAAAGGGGTGAGGGTCTGTTTGTTTTCAATGAGTAGCCCTCCATATGATTTCAGGTCCTTCGGGTAGCCCTCATTCCCAAAAAGGTTGGAGACCCCTGGTCTATGGTATATTTCATTGTTAGTTTTTCTTTGTTGATGAACCGGGGTGAAAGTAAGCCGGTTCAGTCCGGTACTTTGCCCCACTATAAGATTCAGTGCCGGTACGCAGAATCAGTTATGAACGATAATGTGTGCCAGTTTGTTCAGGCAAACTGAACTTTATTCCTATATGCTACCTATTGCTATCTTTACATTCCCTCAACACAGATTGCTGTCTTATATAAGGCAGTCACACCCCTGGCATCTCCTGTGATGCGTAGGAGTGGGCCTAATTTCACAGAGGTCAGAGAGTCTACCCCACACACACACCTCCATCCTCGACTCTTGTAAATATCACCACTTCAGATGCATGCTGGTCCTCAGACTGCTGGGGACTGAGGGGGAACCGGTGCATCATATCGACAAATGTCATACTGCCACCCGAGTCACCCACAGATAACCTTGTGCGGTAGTTTACGCAATTTTAGCTTCTGAGTCATTTAATTAAAAAAAAAATGTATGACCTCTTTTTAATTAAGTCCATTGTAATGTAGCTCAATGCAGTTTTAGTGGCTGAATAAATGATATAGGTGTAGGCATAATATAAAGCTTTTGTCTGGGCTATGCGGAATGAATTTCTCTTGTATTGTGATTGTATGCACATCCCACCTCACTGAGGCCAGGTGCAGTACAAAAAAGGCTTATCAAGGAAAGAAGAGGAGTTTATTGAGTTAAAAATATATGTTTTTGTTTGCTTATGCTTATGTTTTTAACTCAATAAATTTAGTTGTTCTGGGAGATTACAGTGTGCGGACAACTCTTCTTTCCTATGGGGAATGAATGTCATATTTGATTTTGTAACCCTGGATGCATGCATAGCTATGATTATTATGGTACTAATATTGAGGACATGCTGCAGTGTTCGGAACACCTGCTTGAGAGAAGCACTTCACATGTTACAGACTGTGTTTAGCCAAACGTGTGTGTGTGTGTGTGTGTGTGTGTGTGTGTGTGTGTGTGTGTGTGTCTGTGTGTGTATGTGTGTGTGAGAGAGAGAGAGAGAGAGAGAGAGAGAGAGAGAGAGAGTGAAAGCACATTGTATGTGCATGCATGTAATTGTGTATATGACTATGCGTGTATGTAGCTTTGTGTGTGTGTGTGTGTGTGTGTGTGTGTGTGTGTGTGTGTGTGTGTGTCTGTGTCTGTGTGCAAACGTGTGTGTTTATCTACAGCAGTGGTTCTCAAATGGGGGTACGTGTACCCCTGGGGGTACGTGAAGGCACTCCAGGGGGCAGTGAGATTTTAAAATATACATATATTTAAAAAGTAAAATCCATGCAAAAATACTTTAAAAACATTTTTTTCAAATGTTTGAATTTTGTATGTGTTTATCAATTCCAAAGTTTAATAAATTAGACACTGATGGCACAGTGCTCTGTTTTAAGTCTTTTTCCTCAACTAAAAATGCTTTGCGCTGGTTAGGGGGTACTTGGCTGAAAAAATATTTCACAGGGGGTAGATCACTGAAAAAAGGTTGAGAACCACTGATTTACAGGGTGTTGCTCGTCAGGTCTTTGATATGTAGAGTAATAGCGTAGAGATATGTTTGACATGGACTGCGGTATGTAGCATTCCTGCAGCGTGATTCGTCTGGCCCCAAGCCGTGTGCTGAAACACTGATGATGCCACTGAAGACCGCTAATGCTAGCACTAGCAGTAGCACTCCCAGGGCTGAGTGGAGAGGAGTGGAGAGGAGGAGGATTTACCCTTAATTATTAATGCACCCTCTGTGAATTAAGAGAAGATTACAGATGTGACCTGAGACTCCTGCAGTCAGCTAGGAAGGATTGAAAGAGAGAGCCAGAGAGAGAGAGAGAGGGGGGGGGGGGGCGGAGGGAGGGATGGAGGGAAAGAGAGAGGGAGAGAGATAAATAGGGAGATAGCTACTCTTGTTTTTACTTTAGAAGTTGTCAAAGGATGCAGCCATTTATCTCAGCAAGTAGAGATTTAGTCATGCATGTGTTATGGGGGAAAGCAAACATTTTTTTAAAAAAACTTTCAAAAAAGAATTGTTTAACAAATTCCAGTAAGCACGTCTAATCCCTCAGGCTCATCACCGACTCTGACAGATTTTTGACAGAGTCCCAGGACAAACACCCAAAGTGCTTTAGTTAAGCTCATCAGTTCTTTTATTGAATAGAAATGTACACTTGGTGCAGAGAGGCTCCAAAAACAGGCTTTTCTTTCTTTCTATCTGTCTGCATGTATGTATGTGTGTATGCATGTATATGTATGTACAGTAGACTATTTGCTATTCTTAATTTATCCCATTCATTTCCACTGTTATATAAAATCAAAGATTGGTCGCACTCCAAAAAAATATTTTTTTCTGGCTGATTTATTTTATTAGCAACAGGGGTAAATGAACAAACGTTTCGGCCTTATGGCCTTCGTCAGTGTGTTATACAGTGTGTTATACAGGGCTCTGTAGAGCACGCCAGTCGTGCTCAGAGGGACATGCAGAACTGTCATGGCCGCTTGTGATGAAATAGCTCGGCATGAGCCGAGAAATCCAATCCCCTCTTCACTCGTGAAGGACACATGAAGGTCACATGCCTCAGAAGCTCCTCGTTCCAGGGCCTTTTCTTCTCCGTCCAGACGCGTTATATTGCCAACCTTTACCTGGTAGCCCTGTTAATTAGAGAGATAATGAAGGAACGTGAAGCCAAGTGGGTGAATTTAATTTTCAGCGGTGGCACCGCAGAGCCACCAACAGGTTGGGAACTCATTGAAGAGTGAAGGCTTCAAGTCCCTGAGAATTACACACACCCCCACCAGCCAGTGAAGAGACCAACTATTGTGTTCTGACAAAATCCCTTTGCAAAGTATAATACGGACAAGCACACAAGACACTCTGAGAAAATGTGTAAGCTTTTGTGTGACCGAAAAACAACGACAAATTGATTCAGCTGCTAGTATCGCCTTGAGCTCTCCCACAACACTGGCCGTTGATAGCCTGCTCTCGCGTCCGCTACATATTTGACTAACGACTCAAAAAATCTTCTTCTGCCAGCCAGCGAGCCAGCCAGCCAGCCGGCTCGCGCTCATCAGTATACAGTACTGCACTCCAAACAGGAATGCGTGCTTGCATGGAGAATGGGTTCCCGAAAGGATCAAACGCCTAAGAAGGCGAGAGAGCCTGCGAGAGCATGAAAATGGAGTGAATGTCACAAGTAACCTGGTCATGGCAGTGGTGTCGAAGCTCATCTCCATACAACCAGCGAGGCTATACGCTCCAATATGAGCGTGAATATTTATGGCAGCAAACGTGTGTCAGGTATATAAAGCAGTGATGCCGCTGCTGTTGTTGATGCTGGGCTCGTATACAGCTTGTTTGAAATGTCCATATTGTATAAGTAAGTATAAGTATATATACTCTTTTTTTCTGATTCACTGTTTTTTATTTATGAACAAAATCCCAAGATGGGAAACAGGAGCATTACAAAGTCAGTGATCAACACACCCACCCCACCCCAACCTTAGATACACATCACATGACCCATTAGGTCATAAACGAAATAAAAAAGAAAAAGTTAAGTTACAACTAACAATAGTCAAAGCATGTTATTTACCTGACATCAAGTATCAAAATGTAGAAGTAAAAAAAATAAAAATAAATAAATAAATAAAACAAAGCGTGTGAGACATCTCATTGTACTCTTTTGATCTCGTGAGGGAAATTTGGTCTCTGCATTTATCCCAATCTGTGAATTAGTGAAACACACTCAGCACACAAGTGGGGTGAAGCACACTTTAATCCCAGCGCAGTGAGCTGCCTGCAGCAACAGCGGTGCTCGGGGAGCAGTGAAGGGTTAGGTGCCTTGCTCAAGGCCACTTCAGCCGTGCCTACTGGTCGGGGTTCGAACTCGCAACCCTCCGGTTACAAGTCCGAAGCGCTAACCAGTAGGCCACGGCTGCCCAATACTGACAAATACATTCTTGTTCTTAAAGGATGTCCTGTGATGGCTTTGTGTAATGCTTCATAGTGGTGGTGACTACTCAGTACTGGCTAGATGACTCTTTATAGCTGAAAAGGGTTCTGAGTACAATGGTATTTGTTCAAAACTGAAGAACCTTCAGCTTGAACTTGAGAATATTTTTCTCAAAAAGTCTTAACAGCTGCTGGTTGCGTACATTCAGTGTACAGTCCACATTTATCTTGGATAAAGATAGTCCCTGAGTTATCTAAAGTGTATTTAGTGCATTAAGCTACCCCACAAAAGGTTTCTTGGTGAAATGATGCACAGGGAATTACAGGTGTAATTATAGATAAGACAGTCTCCTAATGGCCCCCTAGCAGGTATGGACAGAGGTCCACTTGTGGAAAGTATTAAGGTCAACCCAATTAACACCGCTGAAGGCCTCATGCTTAATGAGAGAGCGTTGCAAAGGGAAGGGTTTTTTGCTCAAAAGATGTGCAAACATCAGAAGCAAGGTCTTCTTGATAGAGGGGTCACTGTACCATCCATAGCTTTCAGCACACTCATCCAGGCCTCCCTGACTGACCAGAACAGGGCATATTTTACAAATGTAAAGATATACATTATATACATACTGTAGCCTTCATGCTAAATAAAAACATAATTTATAGTAAAACCATCAAGTCCTCATCCTTCACTCGCCCAAGTGATTTATTATGCCTGAGGATACAATTCTTACAAAACAAGCCTTGAATTATTTATCAGCTGCATTGGTCCATGATGAAGTAGACATGTTTGAGACTCAGCAATGTCAGGCAATGTTTGGATTGGAAGACATTCTCAAGGCTTTTCCTATAGTCATATTGCAAGACAAGAACAAGCACAGAACATTTTCACAGAAACCAACCTTACTTTTTTTTTGTAAGGACATTTCTTTTTTTTAGTGTGTCATCCATCCAGGAAGATAATGCCCCCTTATAAACAGAGAATGAAGTGTCTGACAGTGGCTACCAGTGGTTAAACATTTTTATCTCACCAAACATGCTCTGAAATGGCCGTTTAACGGTTTTTCTTTGTCTTGCAGATACAAAACAACAACCGTTTTAGACAGCATTACCTATAACTACACATAACGCTGCCTTTGACAGTGTCCTGGCAATGACATGACCATCATTCTTGAACATTCCAGTGAATTACACACGGTTCTTGGGGGGCTTAGGAATTGGACTTTGGGCAGATGGGGACCTGTCTCGCATGCATGGTGCATGTTCTTCTGATTCAGCTGTGTGTCATTTTGTGAAGAGATTGTAATGATGGGAGACACTTGTTCATTGTCACCAGATGCTTCTTCACACATTCAACCTTGTTGTGCCATCTGAGCCCCTCATGGCAGAGTCAAACCTCTCTTCTCCTCTCCCGAGTTCCCAGACCAGTAATGGTTCCTGTGAGGTCTGTAAACATATGCTGTGGTGGTGGTGGTGGTGGTGGATGCTCTCTGCGTGAGTCTTTATGATGAAAAGTACGTCTCGCAATCTCTGTGAGGAGGCGGCGTCAGACAGCATGGACTACTCCTGCTGCCACTGTCACTGCTGCTGCTGCTGTTGCGGCTGCCACTGTCACTGGCAAAGGCACTCGTTTCGGTGACAGCCTTTTAGCCTGAAGAGAGCAGCCGGGGGGTAAACGAATGGGAAATCAACACTAAAACACACATACGCAGACACACATGATGGACAGCAGTGTTTGGTGTGTGTGTGTGTGTGTGTGTGTGTGTGTGTGTGTGTGTGTGTGTGTGTGTGTGTGTGTGTGTGTGTGTGTGTGTGTGTGTGTGTGTGTGTGTGAGTGTTTGTTTGGCTGGCTGGCTGGCTATGTGTGTCATGTCTGGCACGCACAGTTGATGTGTCGTCACCCCCAGCAGCAGGCTGGTTGGCAGATGAGTGCTGGGGTGCTGGGGTTTGGGGTTTTGGGACAGGAAGTGTGTGTGTGTGTGTGTGTGTGTGTGTGTGTGCGTGTGTGTGCCTCCAGCAGATGAGCAGATGCTTCAGCACTCCTCCTCCTCCTCCTCCTTTTCCTCCTCCTCCTCCTCCTCCTCCTCCTCCACCTCTTCCACACTGATCCGTTCCAGGGCAGAGAGAGAGAGGCTCCAGAGACTCCGCCTGGCCCCTGACTAAGCCCCCATCTCCACCCCATCTCTCAGCCTCCGCACCAAACAAACACCAAAGCCACTGGCTGGAGAGATAGACCTGTGAGAGATGAGACCTGTGAAAGATCAGATAGAGAGGGTCACAGAGGGAAAGAAAGAAACAGACATAGTGAGAGAGGGACAGGTGGAGACATATTCTCTCTCTCTCTCTCTCTCTCTTTCTCTCTCATTGAAATTCATCATCTCATTTTGTCAGGAGATGTATTAATATAAATGCTGAGCAAAACCAACACTGGAAATAACAAAAAGTTATTATAATTCATTTATATAAAAAAATAACAAAATAACAAAGTAAGGAACAAACATCCTCTGCCTCTGACATCTGTCTCTCCCTCTCTTTCTCTTACTCACTCAGTGTCTCCCATTAATTCAAATTACATTCAAAATGTGTTGCTGTCATGAAATGTATTATGTATAATGTGAATGCTGCTTCAACGGAAATGGGAAAACGATCAAAGGCTACTATTGACAAACAGCAACAAGGAGAAGGAGGAATTAAAAATGCAGGGGAAACATACACAGCAAACATATCTGCGCTTCCTTCCTTCCTTCCACTGTTTCCAAGCCTCACAGTGTTGGCTAATATATGCTGTAGCTGAATTCATAGCCGGCAGCAAGAAAGAAAAAAGAAAGCAAAGGCTTTTCCCCCAATAAGTATGCTTTTGCAGTTATCTCTGCACTGTATATCGACTGTGTGTGTTTGTCTGTGTGTGTGTGTGTGTGTGTGTGTGCTTGTGTTTTCCACAATAAATACAGCACATTATCTGAGATAGCACTGACTATAGAGGAGAGGGGCTGCCTGGTCAGCAGTTTGTTATTGTGTCAGGGCCGACTCTGTCCAAATCTTGGCCTGCAAGGTCACTCTTCTTTGTGTCTGCCAGCAGACCTCTGCACCTGTGGACGTGCCAGCGCACTCGATATTTCTGGATACACAGCATTTGCAGCGCCTACTGTAGCTCTACACCGAGCCAGGCTCCATCCAAAACAGTTCTCACTGAGAAGAATGCCATGCCTTGTGTATGACAATGCATTGGTGTCCTACCCTCCCGTCTGCAGTTATTAGCAAGGGCCACAGCAACTGGAGACAGCTCATTTTGGAGTATATTAATAGCCAGAGCTCAATGCTGCCCCATAAAAGTACCACTCGTCTTTATTGCTTCCTGTTTGAAATCCAGCGCAACATTTAGCACTGCCACTGAATTGTTTTTTTTTGTGTCTCAGTTTTGTGTCTCCCCATTCCCCATTCCCATCCACATAGAGACCAACTTCTTACAGGTTACATACATGCTAGTATGTAGGATAATGGCTACAATACGGCTAATATATGGCCACAGTGCTCCTTTGGGACATTAAAGCTTTACTCTACCCTACTCTACATATGCAGAGCATATACCTCTTCCAAGATCAAATGCCCTATCTAAGTTAATGAATGAGAAAAGTAATTTGTTGATCCATCCCGTGATTCACATCTGTTCCAAAATGTAATGGGTTCTTGGGCCATACTAGACCCTTCCACTAAATTTGATTAAAATTGGCCAGGTAGATTTTCCATAATCCTGTTGGCAAACAAATCACAGCAAAATCATAACCTTGACGTAGATCAGTATGTATCAGGAGCAAAAAGCATTTTTAGACACAATGGCAGGCTGTGGCAATACGTGTTAAACTCAGGTCTTTTAATAGTTAATATGTGTAATATTGTTAAATAGTTTAGTGGTTAATAGTTTACTATATAATATACAGTATACTTTAACTGTGTGCCAATGCTTTATTTTCATATTGTATGTACTGAAAACCTGTCCTTAGCATATGTATAATTGGAAAATGTCTTCAGAAATGTTTACTTTTGAAATTATGTGTAGGAGGACAAGTAGGTGTACAGTAGGTTAATTATAAATAAGACCCTGTCTTGATGAGGTCATTTGACCCCATAATAGGGAAGGACCGTCCATATTTATTGTCAAAACGAAACTGACATTACTGGGTCCTCTACCATAATGAGACAGTTTACCTTGGAAATGAGGTTAAGTAACCCTTGGGGATGGCTCCAGAGCTTGTGCCTCGGCTGCCAAACAGACCAGCGGACGTGGGTAAATATGGACAGTGTTTAGTGTTGCACTGTCTGTTTTGGCGTCCGCTGCCACTGGACATGAATCAAATTACTGTCCAGGCAGATTCCGGTGGACAGAGGCACACACACTATGTGCGTACTCTGTGCTGCTTGTGTTTGGACATCCCCTTCTCACTACCTAATGAAGTAGTTACTATCTATCTGGAATATGTGTGTGGTATCTATGAGTATGTGTATCCTATTGCATGTTTATATATTTTTTTTTTTTTTGTCAAACATGTTTGCAGCATTTGTAATATCTATTTCCACAGGTGTGTATTGAACAAAGCAACTAGTCACGCTGTGGGGTTGCTGATGGACCTCTTTTGATGAATGTTTAATTGAATTAAAGGAAAAGTAAGAGTGCAAATGTTCAAAGCACAAAACTTAAAAGTACAAAAAAACTGTACCAGGCCACCAAGACCTTTTGAGTGACATTCAGTCAAGATTAGGCGTGTATTTAGATGTGTTGATCCATTAGATCTCCAACTATGAGAACAGCTTAAATTACACCACAGGAAGTCCTGTATTATCAAAAAGTACAGCCTTATATATGAGCCAGAGGTGTTGCCGCAGCTATGCTATTGAGATTGATAATTATGTAATTATGTGAACATAATTATGTCAACTTGATTGAGGGCACAAGCACCACCACTTTAATATTCATATGTACACAGTGCACGTCAAATTGGGACAGGTAACTGAACAATTTTCACAGAGGTCTGACTGGTACAGTAGGTCTGGTCCGGTCTGTTTAGATGCCAACTAAAAAAAAACTGATGAATTCAGGGTCTGAGTGCCCACAGGGACCTCGGATCAATTCCGACATGGGTCATTTCCTGATCGTACTCCCATCTCTCTCTCACTCATTTCCTGTAATGTCTACAGTCCTATCTTAAAGATAAAAACCTTAAAAATAATCTTTGAATATAGGAGGATATCTGTATTTCCAATCAAAACTCTTCAGACCATAGTAAATAGATGAAAGGTGGTGTGATATGTATGTGTACCAGAGTAGAGTGACACACACACCGTATATGTTACTGTCTGATGCTTTAAAAAACATCACCAGATAGTACAGCCAAGCTGCATAGTATCCTCTACTCAGCAGTTTCCCACGGGACCGTGAAATCAATAGAGGGCCTGGTAACATTTCAGTCCAGCCACTTAATTCCATAAACATATGAGTGGGCTGCAGACAAGACATATTTAGCATATCATGTAATACTAACAAACACACACTCAGACACACACACACACACACACACACACACACACACACTCACACACACACTCACATTCACACACACACTCACATTCACACACACACACACACACACACTCACACTCACACACACACACACACACACACACACACACACACACACACACTCACACTCACACACTCACACACACACACTCACACACATACACACACACACTCAAGTTTGGCGAGCAGCCAAGGGCAAGGTGGCGCAGGCCTACGTTGAGCTGATAAATGCGTTGGCTATGACACGTCCTATCCGATCCTCACAGCATCTCTCGCCGCGATGTAGCGTTGCGCTCGTCCGCAATTTGGCTGTCAGTCACCGCGCAGTGATGGCCCTCGCTGGCGTTGAAGGAGCCGCTGATGATAAACAAAAGTGAAATGTCAAGCCTGACACAAGTTCTGAGTGAAGGATAAATTGGGGGGGGGGGGGGGGGGGGGGGGCGCTAACGTGAAATTGTGGGTAGAAAATAAAAAGACACTTCTTATAAGTAAGCACTCTACATTTCAAAGGTTTGGCTTCTCTATTTGGTCTAAATAGGATGGTGGCCAGCAAACATAAATGCAGATTGTGTAAACGTCGTTTCCCCCGATTCCCTTAAGAGATGAAAACACACTCTCACTCACTTGTGTGGCTAAGAGATGTGCCGATAATATACAGAGATATGCAGAGACTGACTCTGCTTTCTCTAATATAGGCAACATAGAGGTGCCATACCTCAAATATGTCCATCTAGTAGCTTTTTTTTTCTAACTGCTGCATTTGCTATATGATTTAGCTGCCTCACCTAGGACCTTATGGAATGGGTGTGGTTCCAATCAATTAACATGGTGCTTCAGGAGCACAGAATGGTGTGGTGTAATTTGGCCGTTGAGCTCAAATATCACAACGTGCAGTGAAACAGGAATTGAGATGCTTCTCTAAACTGGAGGCAAATGCTGAGCTTCATCCAAGATGTTGTCTCCAGCCTATGACCTCTAATGACCTTGTGTTGTGTTGAGGGTCTCACCTGTTCACTTTCACAAGTCCATTTTCTGTCTAAGATCTGACAGACTTCTACACACGTCTCACGTCCTATTCTACAACTTCTCACTTTATCTGAGGTCTATCCCAGATGTCCCAGACTTATATACTTTGGATAGGTTTTTGTGGGTGCTTTGGCTTCCTAGAATTTCAGCACACAACAGGTAGCACTGCATTCATCTGTATTCACTGTATTGTGCCCTGTAATCTCTGCTGGGTTATTACACTGGAGACAAATGAGAACATGTTCCTACGCCTCTTCCAAGAATCACAGAGACTTAGAAAAGGGTTTACTCGTCCAAAGCATTAGGCCTACGTGTTTAGTTAGAGCTGAGATTGTTTATGTTCCCTATTAAGAGTGTGAGAAAAAGAAGTCAGGGTTTTTTTCTGTTCTATTCAGAGATGCCAAGTCCACATAAAAAGAAAGTTCTTTGATGATACACACTTTTTTGTAGTGTTAAATCATTATTATGGTAGAGCAAAAAATTTACTTTTTACTTTTTTACAAGTTCACTGCTTTTTAACAATAGTGTGGGTTGTGTTTATTTCTTTTTTTTGTAGCAAACATCTGTTTCTACCAGTGTGAAAAACTCATGTGCAATGTTTTAAAATCCCAGTTACTTGTTGCTAAGCAACAGATGCATCCAGTACGGCAATCTCCTTTTCTGAACAAAAGTTTTAGATGTGAATAAGATGTACTTCTTTTGTGTTATTTACTTTCATGTAATGCACAAACTTCAGTAGCGAGATGCTTGTTTTGAGATTACACGTTTTGAGATTACACATTTCAATAGGTGTGGGAGTGTAGACTGCGAATGCAAGATGGAGAGTGTGTGACAGGGTTGACATGTTGCCATTCAACAGTCTGTATTTGTTAGCATGACGTCTAGGTGTGTGTGTGTGCGTGTGCGTGTGTGTGTATGTGTATGTGTATGTGTATGTGTATGTGTATGTGTATGTGTATGTGTATGTGTATGTGTGTGCCTGTGTGGGTTGTTTGTGTGTTTCAGACAGGTTAATTTGAGAGCTGAGGGTAACAGATGGTGTTGTTGTCCTAAACAACAAAATTAAGTTATTGTGACGTGTGTGTGTGTGTGTGTGTGTCTGTGTTCGTTAGTGTGTGTGTGTGTGTGTCTGTCTGTCTGTCTGTCTGTCTGTTTGTGGTCTATGTCTGTGAGCATGCATGTTTCTGTATGTACAGTATTGTATGTGTGTTTGTGTATCTGTTCTTACATGCATATGTGTGTTTGTATGTGTCTGTGTATGTGTGTGTTTGTGTGTGGTCTGTGTTTCTGTGTGTGTAGTCTGTGTTTCTGTGTGTGTTTCTGTGTGTGTGTGTGTGTGGTCTTTGTTTCCGTGTGTGTGTGTGGTCTGTGTTTCCGTGTGTGTGTGTGTGTCTGTGTGTGTGTGTGTGTGTACACGGGCCAGCTCTTGGGGAGCGTGGCGGTCCATTGCTGGCACTGCCCGTGGCTATACTGTTACTCACCCTGCCTTGAGTCTGGCTCCAGCCCCACGCCGTAGAGAAGGCGGCTGCAGGGCTTCCTCCCCCTCCCCTTCCTCCCTTCCTCCCTCCCCTCCCTTCCTCCCTCCCTTCCTCCCTCCCTCCCTTCCTCCCTCGCTGGCCTCAGCGACACTCAGCGCAGGGCCACAGTGGATGGTGTGTTTGATGTGAGGTTTGTCACAGTGGCGTTTCTTCCAGCCTGAAAGATGTATTTTGGCAGCCCTTTGTTTTAAAAGAAATTTGCATTTGCAAGTGCTCGTTGTGTGTCTGCACACACACACACATGCACACACGCACACAATCACAGGCACATAATTGCAGGCACACACACAGATACACACACACACACACAAAGGGGCTGTACATTCACATGATTGTAATCACATTGTACAGGCTGTGTGTGTGTGTGTGTGTGTGTGTGTGTGTGTGTGTGTGTGTGTGTGTATGTGTGTGTGTGTGTGTGTGTGTTTGTCTGTGTCTGTGTATGGTGTGTGCATGCATATACTTTTTCCCCCCTGGAGGTCTTCTTAGCATGCAGGGTAATGTAGCTTGTTCACATGTCATATATTGCACTTCAGTATAAAAAGCATCACAGGTGATTCATTTGCCATTGGTTTCTCTTATGGCTTTATAGGAAGTGTGGGCACTGACCCTAAGCATGATAGGACAAAGGACCCAGCTGAATGTAGCTCTGAGCTTGTTTTGGAAATGATGCCTAATTTAGAACTTTAGGCTATTTGAGGATAAATGGGCTCATTTGGAAGAAGCCAGCAGCATGGTTAATGGCATCTTACTCCAGTAGGATGGACTGCGGTGGAAAATCAAACTCTGATGGGGACACTGAGCTGCACACTGAGACAGAAATCAGGATCAGGAAATGTACATCTCAGAGTCGGAACCGTGCTCTATATATCTTGGAACCTGAACCATACTGCATTCTTAGAACCAAGAGTCGAGGCTAGACGCGTATAAACGGCATTTATGCATGTTCATGCATCTAAATTGAATTTATGCATCTCCAACTACAGTTTAAAATATGCAACTTTCAAATGTGCTAGAGTCCGTTTCCAATTGTTTTACCTGTGTTGTGCTGTAGTGTATGAAAAGCTGCACTGCATCATCCATTCTTATATCTGATCAGATATGTTGGGGTCTGCTTTGCCTTCATCACAAAATTCCTATTTTACCCTCTGTGCCATAGTAGCCTACATATCCAAACCTAAGCCCTAAGCTCCCATCAGTTACACGTACACAGAAACATGCTTCATCCTCATATGTGAACAATACTATTTTGACACAATTGACCTGTCGCTAAGCGCCACCCTTAGAACGCTGATGAGCCAATGACAGTCCAGCCTCAACGGGACTCGGACATCTGCTCGGACAACTCCATAGGAAACAACAGGGAGGAGGCATAAAATGACAAATTAACGGTTATTTGTGGAGTTTATTAACTCAAAAAACCCCGACGGATAACCATGGTCAAACGTTTTGCATGGGGGACGTATAATACTGATAGCCGGTACCCCGAGAGGCTAGAAAACGGGGTATAGGCCTATTTTCATCAACAGTAGCCTACAGGACGTCTCTCGCGTTTGCAACAGCTCGACGTAATGTAGGCTACAAAGCCAACAACATGGGCACAGGTTCCCTGTTAAATCCCAAGATGAAAATGCTCATTAACCAACTACTATATTCTTACTACATCAAATATTAACGTAACCTAACATATCTTAGTATCAATCTTCCACTAGCTAGCTCAGTGGTTTTTGCACGGTGATTTGCACGGCTACTCGCCACAACTGCTTGTCACCTTGTATGTATTCTAAAGTTTTGAATAGACTCCTCCATAGCATAATTAAGTCCCTTTTGATAGCTTCTGGAGGAAAGTAAATCCTTTATCGACCAAAACGTCCTCAAAGACTGCTTTCATATACTGTCAGCTGCCATTGTCCACAATATATTTTTAATCAAGTCTGGTTTGTTTGTCCGAGTTTTCACACGGTAACAATGGGGGGCGGGGCTTAGCGACAGGTCAATTGACCTATTTTATATCTCCACTAGGCCTGAATAATTTAAGATTGAATAATAGAATAATGAAATACAATGTTTTGATTTTATAATTATGATTCTGTGCACATATGTTGGTGCGCACACCAACAGAACTCTCAGATGACCCTTCTCTTCTTTTTGAAATTTATTTAAACGTAGCTATTAATGCCACATCTGTCCAATTACCATGAACAAGAACAATCTCACACACAGAGAGAGAGAGAGAGAGACACACACACACTGACACGCAGGCACACTAAAAATCCCTGCCAGGTTTGAAACACATTTGTTTCGTAATCCATTAATCGGTGCCAGGATTTGCTCTTTCAAACTATTCTCTGATAATAACAGAAATCCAAGCAAAGAGTCTGGCTGTTTTGTGGAAAGCCAGAAATATGCACATGTTAAAAGCTGACAGGTTACAATAGACAGAGCCTTGTTTTTATGTTTGTTACATGCAGTAATTTCTGATTTATGCGTAAAATGTGACATTTGGAATTTGGTTTCTGCACCATCCTCTATGCACAGATAGTATTTTGAGGAAAAAGGAACACTGCACTCAACTATTGTTTCCTATTCGAAAATACCTTTAATAAGCCATAATAATAACATAATAAGACATTAATCTAAGGAAAACATCTCTAACAATGTATGACTAAATCATTGCCATTCAATAACATAATAATACTAGTGTTCTGTCACCTTCACACATGAATTTTCACACAGTCACACTAATGTAGACACACTGTGCAAGCTACAGTGCTATGCAAGCCCCAGCACTACCTTGAGAAAATGTTCTCCTTACGTTGGGTTTCTCTGACTCACACTTGTGAGTCACACATGAACATCCCCTACACACACAGATAGATAGATATATATACACACATACACACACATAGATACACAGACACACACACACACACACACACACAGATACACAGACACACACACACACACACATAGATACACAGACACACACACACACACACCTACACCTGCACACACACACATACACACACACAGATACGCAGACATACACACACACACACACACACACACACACACACAAACAAACCCTCTTTCTCACTCCATCCATCTTTCATGAGCTTCTGAAGTACTGTAGGTTCAACACACAGGCAGCTCATTTGCCTTTACCACACCACTACTGACCAAAATCTTTTAGCACAGATGTACAGTCTAAAATCTACAATTTCCTTCATGTGTGAAAAGTAAAAAAAGAAATCCTTGCAGTGTCATTTAGTAATCTGTTCCGATGAAGCAATCCCGGGTGTCATTATATTTCTTGTACTCCCGGTGAATGTCTTGAAGAGAGGCAGTGCAGAGGGAGTGTGTTGGATTGAGTGCTTTTGAAAAGCTGCGGTGCTGTGGTGCTGTGCTCATGTACAATAGAACTAGAGCATCGACTCAGAAGACTCCGAGTTCAGAGAACCCCCCTGAGAGTGCTGCTGAAGCCTGATCAGTGCTTTCTGCCTCCCATTGTCTTTTGTTCTAAGATTCACCTGTACACCCCTGTCTCATTTTCCATCCTTCCCTCCCTCCCTCCTCTCTCTCTCTTTCTCTCTCTCCCTCTTTCTCTCTCTTCCTCCTTCTTAATCTCTCTCCTTTGTTTCTTTTTTAAAGAAAAAAGAAAAAGGTTTACTGTAACATCATCTATTTATACCATTCCAGTCCCAAATGACTTTCGTGCAAGCACTCAAAGCCTGATAGACAGTCTGTTCCGATTTTTAGTTGGTGAATTTATATATTAATTTCACAAAGACAGATTGTTTCTGTCAGACACTTACCAATCCCTCAAAGCATTGAGCTGATCCAAAATACTTGCTTCATTATTTTTTATTGTTCCAGATAGCCTGCTCTCATTAGCGGTGCTTATATTCAATATTTTATTTACCCCTAAGTGTTCAAACATGCCGTTTCATAAACAGCTTATTTAAGGCTGGAGTTTTGGAACGGAGTTCAACATCCCGTGGGCACAGTGGCAGATAAATGACAGTCCTCCAGCGCATCATTAACCACTCCAGATAAAAGTATTCACTTTCTACAAGACTAATGACGAAAAGAATGCAGGCACCTCAGCAGCGTAGTGTGGTGTGGTGTGGTGTGCTGTGCTGTGCTGTGTATATGGTGTGGTGCAGTGTTGTATGGTGTAGTGTGGTGTGGTGTGGTGTGGTATGGTGTAGTGTGGTGTGGTGTGGTGTGCTGTGGCGTGCTGTGTACTGTATATGGTGTGGTGTGGTGCAGTGTTGTATGGTGTAGTGTGGTGTGGTGTGGTATGGTGTAGTGTGCTGTGCTGTGCTGTGTATATGGTGTGGTGTGGTGTGGTGTGCAGTGTATATGGTGTGGTGTGGTGCAGTGTGGTATGGTGTAGTGTGGTGTGGTGTGGTATGGTGTAGTGTGGTGTGGTGTGGTGTGGTGTGTTGTGGTGCAGTATGGTGAGGTTAGGTGTAGTGTCGTGTGGTGAGGTGTGGTGTGGTGTGCTGTGTATATGGTGTGGTGTGGTGTGGTGCAGTGTGGTATGATGTAGTGTGGTGTGGTGTGGTGCAGTGTGGTATGGTGTAGTGTGGTGTGGTGTGGTGTGGTGTGGTGAGGTGAGGTGAGGTGTGGTGTGTTGTGTTGTGGTGCAGTATGGTGAGGTGAGGTGTAGTGTAGTGTGGTGTGGTGCGGTGTGGTGTGGTCTGGTGCGGTATGGTGCAGTGTGGTGTGTTGTGGTGTGGTGTGGTGCGGTATGGTGAGGTGAGGTGTGGCGTGGTGTGGTGTGACTCCATGTGGTGTGTATGTGGTGTCGTGTGGTGCGGTGTAGGGGGGTGTGGTGGAGTGTGGTGAGGTGTGGTGCGATGTGATGTGATGCGATGCAAAATGATGATTTTTTATGTGAGATTAATATTGTGAGAAATACTCTACATGCACTATTTACCCTTAAATGTGTAACGGAATGAAAAATAGAGTTCTACTGACAATCGTGATACTGGTTTCGAAATTAAACATTATGTACATTTTTCTCAGGAATGTTTAAGGGACAAATAGATTTGTGCTGACTGTAGTGATGACATACTTTGAAACACATATGCAGTCAGGGAGTTTTTAAGGGGATAAAATGCAAATTTATTATTGAATTTGGGCATGATTCAAAGGCTGGCACAGCATACCAACAGATTAAGCAGAAACTAACTCCATATTAAGTTCCCTTACTTCACATTAAGAGCATTGCTTCAGGGGAGATTAAGATTAATTTAAGCATATCTCAATAATTTTAAGACCTTTTAACATCCAAGCATAAGTAATATGCTAATCTTGTGTTACCATATGTGTAGCGTATAGGTGACGATTTCCATATCAAGAGCAGAAACCCGTAGATTTAGGTTGATAGAGCAGAGAAAGCCGTATCAAACATGAATTAAGGCAATTGTGTGTATAGTAGTACACACACATTAAGGTAATTTTGTGTGTAGTGACGCGTAATGTGGTTCCTGCTGTTGCTTCCTTCAGTATCATAATCCTACTTACCTCACGTTGAGAGAGAAGCTCTTTCTCTCCAGGGTAATGTTGAAGGGAATGTAAAGTATTTGTAAATGGATCCAGGGATCATTAAGGAATTGGCGACCACAGACAGACACATTAAAGAGAAATTAATGGAGTGTGTTTCTTTATGAAGGATCCATTCCATTACACACCCAAGATTTGTTGCACGGTTCCAGAGAAAATTAAGATGAATATGAAAGATCTGAAGGAATATTAAGGATGTCGTGCTTCTTAGTCCATGCATCCAATGCATTTTGCTTGGTCATAATTCAGATTCATCCTAACTGGTGCAGAGTTCTACTGTAGGTGTAAGACAGCACAGCGGTAACTGTTTTTGGCCAGATTCCCATGAGAGATTGCGTGACCTAAACAAAGTCAAGGTCAATGTAGCTGCTTATTGTATTCCATATCCTAGCCTCAGCTTCTAATGTATGGCTGCATACTGAACTGAACTGAACTGAACTGCATTAGCTGCCATCTAGTGACGCAGTCAAAAGTCAATTTATGAGGACATTATGTTTTCTATTTGACCGTTTTGTGTCTGTAGGTGAGGTAATACGTTATACAAGTGCTTTCATATGGATGTGTGGTCCAAGGTTATTAACCTCCTCTCTCTCTCTCTCTCTGTCTCTCTCTCTCTCTCACTTTCTCCCTCTGTGTGTATGTGTGTGTGTGTGTATGTGTGTTTATTTAGGACCTGGGAGGTCTCAGTCCGCCACAGAGGAACTGGAAGGGCATCGCCATCGCCTTGCTGGTCATCCTGGTGGTGTGCTCACTCATCACCATGTCCGTCATCGTCCTAACACCACGTATGTGAGACCGCCAAGGGCATTTCATACACACACACACACACACATACAGATATAGCCTCTTCAAGAGAGACAGAGGTATAAAGCAAGAGAGTATGCAAGTATAATGCAAAATATCTTATTACGGGCTGGATTTTGCCATAATCATTCAAATTAGCATAGATAGATAGATAGAGAGAGAGAGAGAGAGAGAGAGAGAGAGAGAGAGAGAGAAAGAGAAAGGAAGAGAGACAGATTGAGTATTATGTAGACTAAAAGATGCAGGACTACAATCTGTTCTGAAGTCCTCATCACCCACATTAGCGCAGAGATTGGATGCATGGGGGCAGGCCTCTCACTGTGCTCAGCCTAACATCTGGACTCTCACAAAACAGGTGTGCTTACCTTACCGCAAGAACACAATTGCTTGTTGCAGTTGGGAGACAAACACACACACACACACACACACACGCACACACACACACACACGCTGTTGCGAGTCCATGTTGCTTTGGATAAAAGAGTCTGCTTAATATCAGTCAACTTCAACTTCAACACACACACACACACACAGATCCCATGGCTGCTGTGGCTGAAGTGATATGGCCTTAGATTTGTAAAGGTCATGAGGTCAGTCATTGCTCTAGGGAGTACAAGCACTGCTTGGTCGTCGTCCCCCACCATCACTACCACCACTGTTCTGAAAGGAGGCATAACCTAACCTTGCACTACCAGTTCCTGCAGGAAGAAATAACTCTCTGAAGGATGTAGTTACTCACCAATGGAACACATACTGTATTTACTGCAATACATTCTTTCTGTGTGTTAGATGTATGGACGTATATGTACGTCCAGTTACAAGAATGAGACCCTGAGGATGCTTGTGATTTAACCTTGCTTGCTGTGGTTTTTCTGAGATCTTATTTTCAAACCTCAGAACATTGTACAATGTTGACTCTCTTTACCCCCCCCCCCCCTACACTCACACACACACACTCACACACCCCTTTCTCTGTCTGGATCCATTCTCTGGACAAATTAAGTAAATAAAGAGAGCACAATCGCCTCAGCAAAACCTACTGATGAATGAGAGCCATGATTGAGACTCATACGCTTTTACAGACAGTCCTCCTGGAAATGCAATTTGTAAACAAATCAATAAGCGCCACTTCTCACAACCAAGGCTTGCGTTGTCCATGGAAAACAGCCGTCTGTTTCACCCCACTAGCCTCCGCCACACTCTCACCAATTCAGGATCTTTTTTGAAAATGACGACAATTAAAATAAAAAATACTGTGAATTAAATGTTTTTTTTTTCATTGATCAAAGGGACACTGTTATGGCTAAAAAAAAGCTCTTGTTTAGTCCAGTTGTGCTCATTGAATGAATTCTAAGAAAAACTAGAAATGCAATTCCAAGGAATTACCAGTGCATGAAAATGCAAAAGTTGTGATGTAAAATATCATGTATTGTTAAAAAATAGATAATACAGAGATGGTTACTACGGTTACTACGGATGCTAGAACAGACATGGTGGTTGCATAGCTTAATAAAAGTTAAGTTAAAAGGAGACTGTTTAAAAGTTGAATGTAGATAGTTTAAAAGTTGTTGATAGACAGCTAGTTTAGATAGATAGTTTAATTATAGTTTAAAAGTAGACCGTTTGAAAGTTGGATGTAGATAGTTTAAAAGTTGTTGATAGACAGCTAGTTTAGATAGATAGTTTAAGAGTAGACTGTTTAAAAGTTAAATGTAAATAGTTTAAAAGTTGTTGACAGACTGAAAGTTTAATGAATGTTGATATTCAAATAGTTTAATGGCAGTGTATAGGTAGATATTTGACGATAACTAAAAGTTGGAATGGCTCTAATGTTTGCTAGCAGATTTTTAACTATGCTAACCATGCTACTTAGCTAATGTTTTATAGCAGTGCTAGCAATGCTAACCTGCTAACCATGTTATTTAGCTAATGTTTTCTAGCAGTTTAATGAATATTGATATTCAAATAGTTAACTATGCTAACCATGTTACTTAGCTAACTTAGCTAATCATTTTTAGCAGTTTTGCTTACTATGCTAACTAGCATGCTAGCATGCTAATTATGCTAACCATGTTACTTAGCTAACCTAGCTAATAATTTTTAGCAGTTTTGCTAAAAATGCTAACTAGCATGTTAACATGCTAGCATGCTAACTATGCTAACCATGTGACTTCATCATTTTTAGCAGTTTTGTTAAAAATGCTAACAATGTTAGCAATGCTAACATGCTAACTTTGTTAACCATGCTAACTAGCTACAGTTGGTAAGAGTCATAGTTGATGAAAAGTGTTGACATAGTTGATGACAAGTTAAAAGTTGTTGATAGACAGCTAGTGAATGTATATAGTTTAAAAGTTTAAAAGTTGAATGTAGATAGTTTAAAAGTTGTTGATAGACAGCTAGTTTAATAGATAGATAGTTTAATGATAGTTTAAAAGTAGACCGTTTAAAAGTTGAATGTAAAAACTTTAGTAGTTTAATGGGTTACATTGTTTAACAGTGGATTATTGTAGTGAGGACTTTTATTTTGAAACAGTTTTGGGCAGAGGAAACAGTTGAATAGGATGTGTAGTCTTAATTGACCCAGATTGTATGCTTAAAGCCTGAGGCTGCAGGTGGCCTGAACACCTGCCATAGGATTCTAATTGCTTAATGGCCGTATTATGATGCCATAATCGGCAATCTTAAGTCTATGGGGATTTTTTAAAAGTGTTTCTTTAATAGTTTAAAAAGTATAAAAGTTTCAAAGTGGAAAAGACATAGCAACCCGATCTGTTTGAAGACCTACGTTACAAAGTTTGAATGAAGTTTCTAAGTTAAACTGTTCAATAGAAATTGCGTTCGGAAAAAGTGGTAAGCGGAATAATAATAACTAGAAAAGCATTTCCTGAAGGAAATATAGTGCATGAAAATGCAAAAATATGATGAGTTCATATGGTTAAATTATTTGCTTGGTAGATAAGGTTTAATATAGTTGGAATGACTGAACAGTTAAATAGGTTGATAATTGAAATGGTTAAATTATTTAGGCAGATAGTTGACGATAACTAACAGTTGGAATGGCTCCAATTTTTGCTAGCAGTTATGCTAACTATGTTAACAAAGATAATAATGTTAACCAAGTTACTATGCTAACTAGCATGCTAGCAATTTTAAAATGTTAACTATGCTAACCATATGACTTAGCTAACCTAGCTAATTATTTTTAACAGTTATGCTAACTATGCTAACTAGCATGTTAACATGTTAGCATGCTAACTATGTTCACCATGTGACTTAGTTAACTTCGCTAATAATTTTTAGCAGTTATGCTAACTATGCTAACTAGCATGCTAACATGTTAGCATGATAACTATGTTAACCATGTGACTTAGCTAACTTAGCTAATCATTTTTAGCAGTTATGCTAACTAGTATGTTAACATGTTAGCATGCTAACTATGCTAACCATGTGACTTAGCTAACTTTGCTAATCATTTTTAGCAGTTATGCTAACTATGCTAACTAACATTTCTAACATGCTAGCATGCTAACTATGTTCACCATGTGACTTAGCTAACTTAGCTAATAATTTTTAGCAGTTATGCTAACTATGCTAACTAGCATGTTAACATGCTAGCATGCTAACTATGCTAACCATGTGACTTAGCTAACTTAGCTAATCATTTTTAGCAGTTATGCTAACTATGATAACTAGCATGCTAACATGTTAGCATGCTAACTATGCTAACCATGTTACTTAGCTAACTTAGCTAATCATTTTTAGTAGTTTTGCTAAAAATGCTAACTAGCATGTTAACATGGTAGCATGCTAACTATGCTAACCATGTTACTTAGCTAACTTAGCTAATCATTTTTAACAGTTTTGCTAAACATGCTAACTAGCATGCTAACATGCTAGCATGCTAACATGCTAACTATGATAACCATGCTAACTAGCTACAGTGGGTAGGAGTCATAGTTGATGACAAGTAACAGTTACAATGGCTAAACAGTTAAAAAGTTCAGTAGTTTAAAGGGTTAAATTGTTTAACAGTGAAATATTGTAGTGAGGACTTTTATTTTGAAACAGTTTTTGGCAGAGGAAGCAGTTTAACAGGATGTGTAGTCTTAATAGGGCCAGTTTGTATGCTTAACCCTTAGAACCCGATTGACGCAAAGTGCGTCAAAAAACACACCCTTTCTTCTCTGTTACATTGCTCCGGAACGGTTCATCGCAGCGAGATGAAACCGTTATTGCACGACAGAGCAGAAGTGGGGCTTTCCAACGAGACTACACACTTGTCTGTACGATCAAGTATGAAAATTTAAAAAAATCATGAAATTAAATCAAATTGCATCATATTTACAGTCTATACTCTGCATTCACCTGCACACACATTACTCTAGTTTGAATTACTCGCGAACCCGTGATCGCATCGATATGGTAAGCATATCAGATGAAAGAGGGGGCACAGGGCTATCCATTGGTACCATGTTTATCGATCCTTCTGGCTTATAAAACCAGACGAAGTGACTGCAAAATAATAACATCATGTACACAAACCAACGCTGCACACTCATTACTCTCGTTTGAATTACTCGCGGACCCGTGATCGATCGCATAGATATGCCACGCATGTCAGATGAAAGAGGAGACTCAGAGCTATCATTTGATACCAAGTACATCCTTCTGGGTTATAAAACAGACGAAGTGACAGCAAAATAATAACTTAATATAGCTGGACTTACCCCACGTTTGTGTCTGTTCTTGTGGCAAAGCATGTTTATAATCCAATGCTATCATGTGTTTCTCTATGGCAAAGCATGTTCATATTCCGGTTTTGAGATCCTAGCAAATTCCTGCATGGCATCCAATTCAAGGCTCACATTGCATCCCAATTTGTTCAACAAATAAACAACTTTTTTGCCTTTACTTTGTTCATGGCAATGCAGTAAAGAGTTGAGAATTATTATGACTGCATACACACAGGCACGCAGGCTAACACGCAACCTCGGGTCAAGTCAGGTCAGATCAGTTCGTGTCACAGATATGGAGCGCAGAAAGGTCATTTTTCATCACTAAATAAAAAATGGCATTTATTTCCGTAAATCACACAGCAAATATTTCTGTAAATTGCTCAGCCCCAGAGTATCCCTCCAACATGGCAATTATATTGCCCGATTCAGGACAGTCTGCCCTACACACACATGAAATGCATGTAGAGCTGTGAGCTTGCAGTGGTGAGATACATGTCGAAATATAAGAATTTTTATAATACACTTTTTATATTTTAATTCTTTAAAAATCAAAATAAAATCAATGCTAGTATTAATACATGAAACGATGGCAGATCTGAATAGCCTAAACTCTCCTGAAAAAAACAATATATAATATATGTGTGTGGCACTTACAATGACCAGAATAAATCCTTATGAATAAAGGTAGTGAAAATGCCCTAAAAACAGCTTAGGGTTCTAAGGGTTAAAGCCTGAGACTGGCAGTTGAGATCCAGGTGGCCTGAACACCTGCCATAGGATTCTAATTGCTTAATGGCCGTATTATGATGTCATAATCGGCAATGTTAAGTCTATGGGGATTTTTAAAAAGTTTTTCTTTAATAGTTTAAAAAGTATAAAAGTTTCAAAGTTGAAAAGAGATAGCAACCCGATCTGTTTGAAGACCTACGTTACAAAGTTTGAATGAAGTTTCTAAGTTAAACTGTTCAAGAGAAATTGCGTCTAGAAAAAGTGGTAAGCGGAATAATAATAATAATAATAAGAAGAAGAAGTTGCCTAGGAAGAACAGTACAGTGCATTTTCATGCACTGTAATAAGAAGTTGCCTAGGAAGAACAGTACAGTGCATTTTCATGCACTGTAATAAGAAGTTGCCTAGGAAGAACAGTACAGTGCATTTTCATGCACTGTAATAAGAAACATAAGTTGTTGCCTAGGAAGAACAGTACAGTGCATTTTCATGCACTGTAATAATAAGAAGAAGTTGCCTAGGAAGAACAGTACAGTGCATTTTCATGCACTGTAAAAAGTACGGGTAAGAATTGCAGGAATCTAGATGAAACTAATTTAAACACAGTTTCAGAAAGAATTTATAAATATGTATGTATATATATATATATATATATATATATATATATATATATCCTAAAAATGGGGGAAATGGTACAGCATCAGTGAATATTACAGCAAAACAAATAAAAAATACAGTTTTTAGAAATATAGTTTAAGTAAGATCTTTTCATTTTATGGGCATTGAGGATGATCCCCTGAAGGGAGCTGTTAGGAGAGCTGATGCCGGCATCTGACATCCAGTGAGCTGCAAGCAGAGTAGATGATAGTCTACCGTCTCAGTGGGCGAGCAGGAGGCTGTGCCCAGGGACCTTGTGAGATCTTCTCTCTCAAGGACTCTAGTAGTCCTTGGCACTTATGTGATATAGAATTCCGGTAACACTTTACTTGACGGGTGAGCTGCTTTGCAATTGTTGGACTTTTATTTTGACAAATTGTTGTCGTTCTGTCTTCCACATTCATGAAAGGTTTGGTATGAATGTTGTGTCATGTCTCATGAAACAGTCATGAATGCTTTATGTGCAGTTTATGACAGCTGCTATGAATGTGTTATGAACTCACCCGTCAAGTAAAGTGTTACCAGAATTCCTACAGTAAATATGTCTTCCAAAAATGAAATAAGTTCCATAGAAATGACATGACAGTGTGAGCTGCATACAGTATACAGGATCCATATGTATGTCTAGTGCAAATACTGTATGCATTCATTTGCAGCGTAAAAAAAGAAAACCTCTACATTGTGGAGCAAATTCAGATTCAGGCATGTTTTTTTTTTAAACGTTTGCACATACATATGTTTACGTATTTTATGTCTGCATGTATTGTGTTTGTTTGTATTTGTAGGTTTTAAGTTATATGTGTGACCGCCAAACTGGGACAAGTGAAATTCAGTTAATCTATTATTTTGTAGCTTTTGTTGATGTTTATTGTCTGTATTTATACTTTATCTATACGCCCTTTTGTCACTAAAATCTCTTTTTGCTGCAAATATTCTTACACCTTACTCCTTATGCCTGTTGCTAACTTACTGACTATTTCTGTAGGCAAATAACCAAAATTGAGTTCAGCTCAGATCACAGCAGAAATTACAAAAAGTGAAGTGAATAATTTCAAATCAAATCATCAGCAGCAAAAGTTGTCCTTTGAATCAGTTAAAATGGCCCTTTTTTAAGTGCTAAATCTCTCTATCTCTCGCAGCGGATAACGCGGGAGGCAGTAACTCCAAGCTGACAGTGGAGGATCTTTTCAAACCAGAGTTCACCGTCAACGACCCTGAGGCGAAATGGATCAGTGGTGAGTGACTGTGATATTCCCCTTCATCCACTTACAGTGCGCCGTTCAACCACACCATCCCAATCCAGCTCTTCTGCTACTTACACACACGGGGCCAAGACCTTAATGGGGGCGAATCATAATGAATTCAGTACCAGCTTGTGTCTGTGGCACCTCTGCAGAGAAGCTTTGGCAGAAATAATTTAAAAAAAAAAGAAAGTGGGGTCAAAAGAGCTGGTTATACTTAACAAGAGAAACAAAGGATAGTTTTAGTCACAGGGGAAAAAAAAGTGTGATACTGATTTTCAGTGAGGAGATTCTTTTTTTTTTCTTTTTTGTTTTTTTTCTTTGAACTTTGCCTTCATCATGTAGAGTGCATTCAGTATTACACTTTTCTTTGTACTTAGCAAGCTTACTGCTAATGCTAAATTACAGTGTCCCTATATTAGAGCTAAACTTTATCTGGTGGTGAATAAGAAGTTTCGATTGTGAAATGAAGCGGAATCAGGGTGATCATATAAATGTTGCAAGTGTCTGGATTCAGAGCTCTAGTTTTCTCACGAGCAGCTTTGTAGCTCGCTTGTAGACCAACTCACCACAATCAGTACCCTAAGAGAAGGCTATCTGTGCCGTTACGCGTGGGTTGCTGCCCAGTTTATGTTTTTAAATGTGACATAGCCATGTAAAATAAAGGCTTTTTATACATTTTTGGATAGGAAGAGTGCCTTGGATTTCCTCCTTTTTCAAATCACCACAATCAGTCACTGGAGCCAGGGCCATTTTTAGAGACTTCACGTCATCGGGGCGATAACAAGCTTCAGCCTGCTTCTGCCTCCTCCCTCGTCTCTCCCTCCTCTCCCCTCCTCCTCCTCTCTCCCTCCTCTCCCCCTCTCTTTCTGCCTCAACCCTCCTCTCTTCCTCCTCTCTCCCTCTCTTTCTAATGTCTCCTATGCTCATCACTATGTTTGTGTCAGTCCAGCCTCTGTTCCTCCTTCCCCCTGTCCTTCTGTTCTGCTTTTGGTTCTCCTCCTGTGTGTTTAACTGACTGACCACATAGGTCATCCCAGGTCTGTGGCTACACCCCGCCCTCCTCAATGCACACAAACACCAACATGCGGAGTACAAATCTGATGCAGACATTATATATAAGTATAAGTATATATACTGTTTTGATCCCGTGAGGGAAATTTGGTTTCTGCATTTATCCCAATCCGTGAATTAGTGAAACACACTCAGCACACAGTGAGCACACAGCACACACTAATCCCGGCGCAGTGAGCTGCCTGCAACAACAGCGGCTCTCGGGGAGCAGTGAGGGTTAGGTGCCTTGCTCAAGGGCACTTCAGTCGTGCCTACTGGTCAGGGTTTCGAACCGGCAACCCTCTGGTTACAAGTCCGAAGCGCTAACCAGTAGGCCACGGCTGCCCATAGTGCTGACTATTGTGGCCATTGCAGTGCAAGCGTCAAATTACAGTAACTCTCACCTCTTTACATACTAACGGTGAAAAAACAACGGACAGAAAAACAATAATTTGCACAAGAACAAGCCAGTAGAACCTGTGGCTCTGTGGAGTGTTGGAGTCTCTCTTAGCAGCCTTTATTACAACCACAGTGGCTCTGTGGAGTGTTGGAGTCTCCCTTAGCAGCCTTTATTGTGCGTTTCGTGTTGTCTCTTCTTATCTCTCCTTCTGCTCATCTATCCATTAATTCCAAGAACGTCTGTCTGGATGTCTGTTGGTCTGTCTCTAGCTCTGTCTGTTCTTCGCATATCTCTCGAAAGGTTTGTCCGACCGATTTCACACCTGGCATGTATCTCGTTAAGGGCACAAGTAAGTGCAGTGTGAAGTTTGACATTGTTTGGATTATAAATGCAAAAGATATTGTTAAATAAAGCATTTATCAGCTCTTTGTTGCCATAGCCACTCTCCTCCCCTTTCCCACTCACAGCATAGCACTCAATCAGTCTGCATCTACAGAAATTAGCACAATCCAGTGCTGTATCCAGAAAGGTGTTTGGACGTGAAATATGAAAGATAGTGTTAAAAGACATTATGGCTGACCTCAACAATTTAGAGACCGCTTCTATATATTAAAACATTCAATGGATCTTGATCTTGACCTCAACAACATGCCAACTGACACTGGGATGCAGTTTCTGTTCAAGCTCTTAAATTAGATGTAGCTTAAACCCTATGTCAAAACAGTGGGGGGTAGTCAGACGAATAGATATCTAGAAACTTTTCTTATGTTGGAGGGGAGAATGGTGGACCAAACATGCCCTCTTGGTTTGCCCCTGAATAAATCCCTCTCGGTGATTCTTCCTTCACAAACATGGCCTTTAGCCACCACAGCAACACAAATCATTAGCTTCCTTTTTTAAGCCTGTGGGCGCAAGAGGAGACAGTAATTAAAGGGCCGAGGAAACAAAGAGACAGAAAGAGAGAGAGAGAGAGCAAGACAGGGAAAAAAGAAAGAAAAGCAAAGAAAGACATAAAAGAGTATTAAATGGCGAGACAGCTGCAGAGGGCTGCAGAGACAGCATGAGGGTGGAGTAAAGCGCGTGCAGAGAGCCTCATATCATGCGAGACCGGTAAACAAAGGGACATTTTTCGGCAGCCTGTTGCGTTTCAATATGTCGATGGAGGCCTGATGCTGCTTCTCATGCTGCCTCTTTGATGGAATGCATTAACGTGGATCGGCTCCCCGTCTGCTCCTCAGGTGTGCGCTGATAGATCAAGCCACGGCTCTCACACCGGCCTCGTAACAATAGCTATTCCACACACACTCACACACACACACACATACACACACACACAGAGACTACACGCAAACACACACTCACACACACACACACACACACACACACACACACACACACACATACACACACACACACACACACACACACACACACACATGCACACAGAATCCCTCTTTAGCCCCTGCAAGACAGCCTCGAACATCTGGGCCGACCGCGACTATAATGAATAATTACTGTATCCCGTCTCCGAGCATCGAGCAGAGATTTCCATCTCCCTCCCGTCAGATGGTTTTGTCTGAGACCATTGATGAGGGGGAATGGATCAGACAGCGTTAACTGCCCATTGAACATTAGCTGGAATTCTAATGGTGCGGGGAGTATCGATCCCACACCTCCGTCAGGTTCACCCGGTCTCGGCCAATGAGGATGGAGTGTGATTTATTGTCTCAGTGCCATGGTCTGGCACCTGGGTGCTATGGTAACAAGCTAACGCTCACATTCTGTTTAAATCAGATGAGGGTGCGGGGCTATACATATGAATGCATCACTACATATTTGCAAGGTGTTTGTATGCTGAAAGTAGACATACTGTACTAGGTGTATAGTGAGTGGTATGCTGTATAGAGGTGTATATATAGTACCTATACCATAATATGATATTGAGTAATACTGTATAAAAATATATAATAATGAAGACTATTTGTGGACACCACCTGACCGATGATCACCTCAGTCTTCAAAACACTATATTGATTGGCAACACTGGTACACAGTACATGTAAATGGCCAATGGGAAACAAACTTCTTGGCACCAAAATAGCTTATGCTAACTGACTGAAGTGAACCCTTTAGAGCCTGAATTTCTGGTGTGTTGCGGTGGTAATACCCTTTCCAAGGCAAAATAAAAGTCCTTCCCCTTAGCGATGCAAAGGTTGAATGGCACCTTTAGGTATACATCAGAGACGACTTTTGTTCCTCGGGATGTAAGTAAGCCTACCCAGACACATCTTAATCTTTCTGTGTTCGAAGAATTAACAAGTGGTTTACTTGACAGTATCGACATAAGAGTGACATGACACTGTCATGAACACATGACACTGTTGTTACGACCCTGCCGGTCTCTGCCTACCTGCCTGTCTTTGTCTTTCTCTGGTTTGCAGGGAGGAGTCAAGACACAGGTGCTGCTGATCACTTGATTGGGGCACCTGTACTATAAAAGAGGCTACCTGGCTGAAGTTCAAGGTTCCCTCTCTCCATTGCAGCATGCGGCGCCTTTGTCTTTTGTTTAGGCTTTGCACATTACTCTGATTTACACCATACCTTTGTTTTCTTACCATCTCATTAATACTGACTTCACACTTTGCATACATGATTACTTTAATAAATACATATTTTTTGTTAACTCTTTATCCATGTGTGGTCTCCCTATGTTAAAATCACCCAGAACGAGCCGGGTGGTTGTAACACTGTCATGACACATGAAACCTAACACTAACCCTTACTCTAAACCTAACCTCTAACCCTAATCCTAACCCCAACCCTGACCCTAACCCTTACTCTAAACCTAACCCTAACCCTAATCCTAACCCTAACTTGTTATGACAAAAACGGAATGTCACTTAATAACAGAAGCGCTATGTCATAAATGTTTATGACACGTTCATGACAGTGTCATGTCACTCTTATGTCGACACTGTCAAGTAAAGTGCAACCGAATTATGTTCAATTTTGATTTAAGCTCCATTTTATTTATTTATAGAATACCATAAACAATTGAGCCAAAGAGGCTATGTGTGTGACACATTGTGGCAAAAGGAGACACAAATACTTCCCACCCAAACTTGTGCAGTGGTCTGTCATTATGGCTTTGTGTCTGAAGGTACAAGGTCGTCTAACCAGACCAGCATGCATCTGTGGTTCCTCTGTGGTATAACAGGTGGTTGATATCGGCCTCATTAGTGCAGGCAACCTGGGAACTGAGGTACTCATCAAACCACTGAGGCAGTCGCTGGGTCTCCGTTCAGCTCATTCACACATTCTCAGTGTGTGTTGCCATCCACTGTGTGATGTGAATCAAGATTAGACATTCTCCTTATGAAGAGCTCTAAACAGCTGTGGGATCGAAACGTCATGTAATAAACGGGTTGCATCATTGATGGTTTTATGCGGATGTCAAGTGTTTTCAGTCAGGATTTCTTATTCGAATGGTCAAAATCTGCACTAAAAAAGTTGAATGGAAACCCAGCTAGTGTGTGCTTAGAGAAAAAGAAAACAGCAGACCTAATTCTATCTCATGCTTCTATCTCAGGTTTAAAGCTATAGGAGACCACATATAACCATAACATAACCGTAACAATAATAATTATATTTTCAAGATGACTTACTGGACACTTACTGGAGGACACTTAATGTTAGGCTGGAGAGTGTTTGTTTTCTCCCAGCATATTCTATCCAAGTCCAGGCCAGGAACAGTAGTCTTTCAGCACAGGCCAGCACAAAACCAGCATTGCAGAATTCAGGCCAATAGACTGGCTTTCACAAGGAAATATGTTTATCAAGCTTCCAATATTGGTGGGGGTGTTGTAGAAATGTTATTGTCTGTCATATTAACATATTATTATGATATATTATTGTCCAGCCCTTTGTAAGCTCACTGCTGTAAACAGAAAACAGACCCAAAATGTTGAACATGGCTGTGTGCACTCATTTTTGTGATCCTTAAAGTAAATACGGCTATATGCAAATACTGATTTAAGACATCTGAATTTGTCATAACAAGCAGTGAACTGAGATTGCCAAACGTTTCAGCAAAATAGGGTTTTTTTTTCCTCCTGGATTTGTCATCAAATCTGAGAAATGCAGTGGGATGAGATGAGGCAAAGTCACAGTGAAGTTAACCTAACACCCTCTCAAACACTCACTTCCAAGTGCAGTCTGACAGGGATTACAGTGTCTCACCAGGCAGACAGATTCACATCAGCACCCATACTGCGTGTAAATCAAGTCACAGTAAGATGGATGGCTTTCTGTTTTCTGCAGATATGGAGGGTCTGTGTGGACCTGCACCCATTTCAGTGTCTGCCTATTACAGTGACAGAGTTTAGATGAAGTGGGGAGTTAACTTGCATGTTATGTGAGTGGTGACATTTTTTTTCAAAGAAAAAATAACACTTTTGTATGTTTTGTACGCCTACACTTATTTTATCATCAATCGTGGAAGATCTTTTAATTTGTATAAGATAGATGATGCTAATGTAATTTAAATGATTTGTGTTTTACTAATTTTCACTGGGTGCAGAATCAGAATTTCATTGTCTAAAATATAAGCATTCAAATGTAGTTTGTAGCTATACAATTAGATTTGATGTAATTATTATTGCATTATAACACATTATATTTTCCATTAAAGCACATATTTTAAATGTCACATAAGTAGCTTAAATGCTCATATGAAAAATAGTCTCATGGGAAATCTGTCTCTCCGTTTAACTCTTTAGCATATTGTGAATGTATTCGTGGAGATCTAGCTAAAGAAAATGTGAATCAGTGCACATTTTCATCAGCTGTGTAATGCCCTCGGTTCTGGCATATAACAACGACTCACTTAACTGAACAGCTGTGGGTTCACACACTTCATGCTGTCTTGTGAAAAACAGCAAATCTGTTTGTGGAAACAGAAAAAATCCAGTTGTCTCAGGATAACATTACTGTAATGGAAAGACAAAATTAAATTGCAGCAAATTCAATGTTACAGTAACAAGATTAACCAGTTTCCATCAACCCCCTTACCATCTCCTATTGGAATGGTGAAGATTCACATACAGCAGCTGGACAGATTGGAAACATCCACTATGAACACGTGTGCAATTTACATGGTCCTCTTATCAGCGTTTTTAACACTGTTTGTTCTCCAGTCTCTAGTTAGCCTATATGTATAGTATAACTATAAGTATATATACTCTTTTGATTCCGTGAGGGAAATTTGGTCTCTGCATTTATCCCAACCCATGAATTAGTGAAACACACTCAGCACACAGTAATCCCAGCGCAGTGAGCTGCCTGCAACAACAGCGGCGCTTGGGGAGCCTTGCTCAAGGGCACTTCAGCCGTGCCTACTGGTCAGGGTTCGAACCGGCAACCTTCCGGTTACAAGTCCGAAGCGCTAACCAGTAGGCCAGTGCACTGCACCATGGTGTCATCGTGAATGACATGCAAATACAGATATTACTAAGGTTTAATACAACAGTCGGGTTGCATAGGCTACATATAGTTACAAATACCTTCAAAATTGAAATTTTAATATGGTGATAATGAGACACACAGTGGAGTCTTTTGTAATAGTTGCATCGTACCAGCCGGCCAGATACGGATCTCACTGTGAACGCAGGGATAGCGACTGCACTCCAAACACAGACGTACAAATGCAAATCCCTGACGCTGCATGCCGTCTCTCATGGCCGTCTCTGGGAGAGATCTCCCCTTTGATCTGTGTGGAGCACTGGCTTTGAACTGATTGAAAGGCCGTTTAGTGTTTACTGCTAATGTACCACTGAGACACAAGGTCATTCCGTAACACTTTTATGTAACCATACAACCATACATACTTATTTCATATATATATATACATAAACACAAAGAAGGATACATATTTGTATTTGTAGATAGATAGAGAGTGTGTGTGTGTGTGTGTGTGTGTGTGTGTGTGTGTGTGTGTGTGTGTGTGTTTTATGCATAATAACAGATGTAGGACTGGATTTTGCTGTCAAGCGATGATCACTCAGATAGATAGATAGATAGATAGATAGATAGATAGGCATGATAGATATACATGATAGATATACATGATATAGAGATATGTGTAATGAACGAATATGTCTATCTCTTTTCCATAAGATTCTCTCAGGTAGCATCTGGTCCGCAGGACAGCAAGGTCCTATGCCATTATGTTTTGCAAAAAGCTTGCGAAAATGAGAGCCTGCAATCTCTTCTCTTATCTAGGAGCCTCCGAACTCAATAGCCCTATATGCCTAGAATCCATAATGAGGAACCGTGTAGAAGAGAGAGGAGAGGAGAGGTATGTAAAGTGGAGTTCTTCAAGCATCCATTTAGTGCAGAGACAGAAATATCAAGGACATGACAAGGCCCCTTGATGGGACTATGCATATGGCCGATGTCCTTGATGGGTACCCTCGGAACATCCCAGATGCGTACGACCATGTATAGTAGCTTGCCCCTCAGTAATGGGCAAGGTGATTTATTTTGATTTCCGCTCCCCTCCTCCTTGATACCATCCCCTCTTCACCCCCACCTGACACACACACACACACACACACACACACACACACACACACACACACACATCTCCCCCAGCCCATCTTCTTCGTTGTCATGACAACGGACAGATGGACCTACTTACACTGGTGACCAAATGATCCTGCTTGTTTTTTTCCTGTTTTTTTTTTTCACACGACTTCAGTTGTCATATTATTGTCTTATGATGGACAATATTGCAGTGGTTTCTGAGCTAGAGATGTGACCAATGCTTCTTTTGATGTTTTCCCTCTCTTCCTTTCTTTCATTCTTTTCTTTCATTTCTTTCTTTCTCTCCTGCATTCTTTCTTTCTGCATTCCTTTCTCTCTGTTTTGAAGCATGCCTTAGACCCATTTGCAGACTAATGAGCTCGCCTTTTAATAATAGCCTGGTCCTAAGGAGGCGACTGTCATTGACTAAGGTGAGCCACAACGCTAAAAGGCCAGTGAAAGGTTAGCCACTGAAACTGGACCCCAGGCACAAGGACAGCTGTGCCGATTCACAACAGATTCCAGACCTGTCTAAGAAAGAAAGGTTTTGTGAAAAAACTTCCTATTTAGTTTTAGGGACTATAAAGCACATTTGTTTATTATCCAAGAATGCATAGATCATTTGTTATATTATATGCATTCTTAGATAATATTCAAATAATCAAATCAATAGATAGATCGAGGTCATTGGTAAGGCAGCATGTATCCATTTATTGTATATGTTGATTAATATTTATAGATATTATATCACAAGGATTAAGCAGGGCCATAGAAGGACTTTCGAAACTGGAGGGGACATAGATATCTACAGTATTTGTAAATAGTATGATAGGATAATACATGTACATAAACAGGAACCATCAAGCAAGAAGACACATAAAAGTAAATTGAGGCAGCACAGGCGCCTCTTGGCCAGATCCACACACACACACACACACTCACACACTCACACACGGCCCTATCTAAGGGGAAACTGAAGATGAATATAACCAGTAAGGGATTTGTTGTTTTGGAGCTCCAGCAGCACTCTCTCAACTCATTAGAGAAGCCTAATTATCATCGCTGCATTGTCTTAATATTTGCCTGACCTATTTCAATATTTAACAAGGCAAGAACAATGTCAGACACAACAATCTCAGATCAGGAGGACCACAATAGGCTGCAATAATAATGACAAAGGTACTACTCATAAACGTATGTGGCGACAGTTGAATGTAAAAAATAAATGTGCGCTCACGTTGCTACCAGAGGTAGCCTTGCAATGACAGACTTGGATTGAGATTTCTAAAACCATCGCTGAGCAACCACCGTGGTGTCTAAGAGAATTATATACTCTTATTTGTTTGTTCGATGTAACTTTTATAACCTATTTCTTATTTACAATGACACCCTGATAATTGCCAGACAACACAACTAATCAAACCAAAATCAAACATTTATGAAGATCATTAAAAGTGCAGATAAGTAGACCCTTAAGAACAGTGATTGAAATAAGTGTTTTCAGTTGTAGTATTTTGTGTAGCAGCTTCCAGTCATTAGGGGCAGCAGTGTGAAATGACGACAGGCCTAACGATGTGTTGGATTTAGTAGGCCTTTACTCAGCTCTAGAAGGAAGACCATGTAATACACTTGGCACCAAATATTGGCTGCAACAGCTGACTTAAATTGGGCGGTGAGTGTCCAAGAGGAGTTACTCTAAATACTCTCTCTATCATTTAATGATGGGCGTTGCACAGCGACCTGGTTAGGTCTGCTGGCGGGCAGCTGGCTCTGTCTGATAAGAGCAAGGGATGCTGTTGCTCATCTGCTCCTGCGGCCCAGTCTGTAGAGCTGGGTCCCGGCTAACAACATAAAACCCAGTGGGCTCAACACTCGCTTGCACAGATGCACACTGATGAAATGTACTGTATGTATATGTATCTGTACAGTAGGCTACGGTAAGTCACTTTGGACAAAAAGTGTCGGGCTAAATGAATTAGCACAAATGTTAGCATGTGTCAGGCTTCTCTGTCCTCCTCCTCTCTTCTCACCACCTTATGTACAGTATGTACTGTATGTGCAATATCCATAAAATATCTAGCGTCTGCAGTGAGGTGGTCTGTTGGAGCCGTGGTGTTGCTCTCTGTGTTTTGTCTCTCGAAGATGTCATGATGGCAGCTGTGGGACGCTAGCCCGAAGGCTCCCAATTAAAGTTAGTCTTTGGTGCATAGAGACACCACATGCCTTTGTACCTGATCCCCAAGTGAATCAATTAGAGGACTCCGCTTTTGGGCTGCTGGCGTGTGTGTGTGTGTATGTGTGTGTGCGTGCGTGCATGTGTGTGTGTGTGTGTGTGTGTGTGTGTGTGTGTGTGTGTGTGTGGTTGTGTGTGCCTGTGTTAGCGTGGAAATCCAGACCCAAATCTAGAAAGATTTAGGGTCTGGTTATGAGTAATGAAATGGCCCAACTTGAGGGGAGGCACCAAGCATACATTTGATAATATCACTACACTCAATTGGATAATACTACGACTAATGTTTACGGACTGATTCCGGACTTCGACGCAATCGGATAACACTATGACCAATGTTTGCTGACTGATTCCGGACTTCGACATCACAGCGCTGTCTTCATCTGTTTACCTCGCCTTTGGCCCGCCTATATCAGATACACCAATGTGATTGGTGAAGCTCAGTTCCAAGGGCATGGGTAATGAGCATCATTACTGATTGCCAAAGTGACTGGCTAAGCAAATTCAAATTATGCTCTCGTGAGAACTCTGAATTTCCAGGGTATGCCTGTGTCTGCAGTGCACTCTGTAAAATACCTGCCTGCAGTCAGCCAAGAGGTCTACCTTTCATAACATGGACATAATCCACCGAACGCTATTTCATTTATGCCAAAACTAGATTTTGGGAAAGTAGAGACTTCTTTGGGTCAACAGATGCTGTCTGCTAGTGTAGATGAATAGAATAGATTTACAGTGTTTTCAGTGCCTACCTAAAAAATGTTTTACCCGGTAGAGGTTTTTTATGTGCAAAAGGTTGTATTTGCCTTTTTCCCTTGCGAAATAATTCATGCAACGGTGTTTACTTATTCATTGCAAGTGATTACTCATTCATTCGAACGATGCTCATGACATTAAAAGTGCATCCTGCGAATCTCGAACCGCTGCAGTGTGCAGTTGCTCTGCAATTAACTCCTCCTCTGACAACATGATGACGGCAAGTCAAGGACACTGCCGAATATCACACGATTCAGGAGTAATGGTGGGAAAATCAGGAGTTATTCTGTCTCCTGCTGAGTGTATGCAATCAGTTAGACAAATATTAAAAAGGGGGAAAAGGCTGAAACCTCACACACGAGGTCTTTTTTCCCCCCAACAACACATAAAACAAACGCATAAAATATACTTTGACATATTTGCCTATCACAGTTTATACAGAGTACATGTATGCACAGTATAGATGCATGGTCCTCAGTATACACAGTACATCTATTTATTTATTTTCCATGTGAATTAATTACATCTATGTTGCCCGGAACACATCGTTTAAGGTCTTTAAGTAGATAGATATAAAAAGATAAAGATCCCAGATGCTTTGCAGCAGGGTATATCTCAGACATTTTTGTGTATGGGTTCACTCTTTAAGAATGTCCCTCCATTTGTTGTTTTCTAAAGCCCAAGGTTTCAGTCATGTCTCTCTCTGTGTTTGCTTGTATTTATGGGTAATGGAAGGTCACGTTCACACTGATTAAGAGAAGCGAAGTGAAGCGAAGACAATTCTGACTCTCAAGCGGGTACTGTTATGCATGACAGCGAAAAACTTGGCCTGTGTTACTGCATGGTTTACAAAGGATCAAAGGGAAATGCACAGGTGCACTAGGTGTGACGAGCGAAGGCAAACTCTGCCACACGGCAGACACAGCTCAAAGAAATAGTTCTGGAAGTGTGGAAAGTGAAAGTAATGCTTGTTTGCTAACTCATTTTTCAGTAATACATTATACAGAAGGACCAGTATACGCCAGAGATAGGCTTTCCAAACAGTATAATGGATGTACTTCATCTTCTGTAACAAGAAAAAGAGTCCTGATGTAAATGTAATGATGCTAACACAATCAACCAGAAAATATAGTGCAGGTTGCAAACTATGTGGAAAAACATACACTGTAAAAACACAACAGGATCTAGTCAAGTTGTCTTCTCTGAGAACATAGTGTGTAGTGTCACATTTGTGTAATAAACATGACTCTACATGTTGACATGATTCAAATTAGTTTTTTTACAGTTATAGACTTTTTTGCAATGTTAAAACAAATGTGTTGAAAATAACACAACTTGTGTTGTTTTTTAACACATCTCTATGTCCAGATAAGGACAACACACTTTGTGTTGTTTCTAACACATTGCTTTTGCTATACTGTGTACACTCCTAGAACAAATATGTTGAAAATAACATAACTTGTGTTGTTTTTTAACACACCTCTATGTCCAGATATGGACAACACAGTTTGTGTTGTTTCTAACACATTCTTTTTAAGACTGTATGGAGATCTACCTGAGAGTCTGCACTGTACTGAGCCCTGGTCATTTACCACCCCTCATTATACGACGGCACAGCGGTATTAAAGTCCTGTCCCCTGCCCTATGTGCACACTGCCTACACTGATCAATTCTCCCTGACAAACGGACTTTGACGCCGTGAGTAGCTGTGTGGCACAGATGATAAAGGATTGCCCCTGGACTCACTGTCATGGGTTGTGTGTGTGTTTGTGTGTGTGTGTGTTTGTGTGTGTGTGTGTGTGTGTGTGTGTGTGTGTGTGTGTGTGTGTGTGTGTGTGTGCACAGCTCTCTAGCTCATTGCTCACAGAGGAAATTCTCTCACACTCTCACAGGTTTTCAACTTAAGCACGAAGAAGAATGGCCACAGGAGGCAGCGGAGTTATAAACAGACCTGCTTTACATATTAGAATATGGCTGGAAGTGGGAAAAAATGTAAATGTATTGTAAATATTGGATTAGAGTGTGAGAGAGAGAGAGAGGGAGAGAGAGATAGAGAGAGCATGAAAAAGAGAGAAGCAGGAAGAAAGGGAGGACTTCATGAGAACTAAATGAACTTAAAAAGGGGGCAACATCACTCCAGAGCCTCCTCATTGCTATTCATCGGCGAGCATTTTGAATTACCGTGCGGTCGTGTTTGAGAGCCGATTCTGCCGTGCAGACGGCTTGCGGGTAAACAAGTACTTTTTTTTTTTCTGGTGGCCGAGGGGCTTTTTCATGCGATCCTCGCTCTCTCCTCGTTCTCTCCTTGCTCTCGCCGCCCAAACAGAATGGGCCGAGAAAGGCATCGTCTTTTGAAGATTACACCCAGGCAGGGAACGTGCCTGGCATTCACCCCGGAGTAGACGGGGGGAAAAAAGCAGGACTTGAAGTAGAGAGGGAGAGAAGAGTGCAACAGAAGGATACTGACGCGGAGAGGGGGGATAGAGGGACAGAGGTAGAAGAGAGAGAAAGAGATTGACAGAGATGGAGACAGAGGGAAAGAATAGAGGTGGCATCTTCCTCTTCTGCTGCGTCCCTCAGAGACGAGGCGCTGAATGAAATCAGACATGCTGCGGGATGAAAGCTCGGCATTGTCAAGCCCGTCTCTTCCTCCAGATGTGAGAGAGGGCTTATACGCATACTGTAGAGAGCACTTAGAAAGAGAGAGACGGGGGGAGAGAGAGAGAGAGAAGCAGATGAAGACATAGAAAGAAGGGGAGATGGAGAGCACACAGGATGGGCCATCTGAGCTATTTCTGTCTATTCTACTGTGTACTGTGTCTACATATGTTTTGTGTGTGTGTGTGTGTGTGTGTGTGTGTGGACTTCTTTGCTTCATGGCTGTTTACAGGAGTGTCATATTGATGGGAAGGACATCCTGGCCCAAGTGTGTGTGTGTGTGTGTGTGTGTGTGTGTGTGTGTGTGTGTGTGTGTGTGTGTGTGTGTGTGTGTGTGGAATGAAAGGGGAAGAAAGCTGCAGAACGACTGGTATCCATGTGGAGGAGAGCACACTAAGCTGCGAGTAGAGCTACAGCCGATCGGCAGTGACACTGATATTAAAACAAATAGCCATGGAACACTGGAGGCCCTGAGGAAATAAATCACTGCCATGGAAACACCAGCGCTGGCATTTTGGAGAGGAAATCTCTATAATGTGTCACCAAATGCCCAAAAAAACTATAAGAAGCCATATAAAGGAAAGTTAATATGTGAATGATGTATGGCCTCACTTCAAAAACTCATATTCATAATTCATTCAGCACCCAATCATGTATTCATTATTGATCAGACCCCGAGCATGCGAAGACAAGCTCAGCTCATACTGTGTCTCTTTAAAGACGCTGTTATGAATGCAAGGCAACTGTGAGAGGCCAGTGGGTGACTGCAGAGGAAGGTGGGGGTTTGTTCATTACATTTACATTTATATGTACATTTATTCATTTAGCAGATGCTTTTATCCAAAGCGACGTACAGAAATGAGAAATGACACTGGAGCTACAGTGCAGAGGAGGTGACATCGTTTGCTAATGAGTTGGGTCTTTGTTGGGTGTTGTTGTCATACAGTAGACTGAGTGGAGGTCCCTTGTGGAGTGGAGGGTGAGGGTTGGGCAGATGCTCAGGTGAGGAGTCCATCTCTCTCTTTTGCTTTCCTCACACTCCCAATGCTCCCTCTAATGCTGTTGTCTCTTCTTCTTCTTCTTCTTCTTCTTCTTCTTCTTCTTCTTCTTCTTCTTTTTTTTTGGCCCACCACCACCCCCCCTCTTCGGAGGACAACTTTGTTTTTAATAAAGCAATACATATATATATTTTATAGCATACACAATATGTTACATTCAGACTTTTACTTCAGATTTATATACAGTGCATTTACTATTCTCCTACCGTAACCATTCACCCTGTTTTAGTGAGACCATGGATCCATATAAGGGGAGAGGAGATTATAGCACCACGTACAGAGTGTAACACATAACACATAAAACAGGACAAGGTGACAGATAGACAACAGAGGGAAGTGAGACAGGACGATAACAGAGCTGACAAGACGGGACTGGACAAGACAGTTGACAAACACAAGGACGTATTATTAATGATTGGGAAATTTGGTCTCTGCATTTAACCCAATCGGTGAATTAGTGAAACACAAACAGCACACAGTGAACACACAGTGAGGTGAATCACACACTAATCCCGGCGCAGTGAGCTGCCTGCTACAACGGCGGCGCTCGGGGAGCAGTGAGGGGTTAGGTGCCTTGCTCAAGGGCACTTCAGCCGCGGCCCACTGGTCGGGGCTCGAACCGGCCACCCTCCGGTTACAAGTCCAGTGCTAACCAGTGGGCCACGGCTGCCCCTAAAGTGAGTGTGGATAGTGTGTGCCTATGTGTATGTGATAGCTGCAGGGGCAAAAACAAAAGGGAAAAGAGAAAGAAAATAAATAAATAAATAAACTTTCCAGAATGGAAGGGGGAGGTACTGTATGTGTCTGATAATGTACACGGCTTGTAGTTATGTTTTTGTTGAATTTAGAAATGTTAAAAATGGGGACCAGGTGTCTTCTAAAGTTGAATTGAATTTAATTTAATTTAATTGTTGTTGTTGTTGTTGTTGTTGTTGTTGTTGTTGTTGTTCTTCTTCTTCTTCTTCTTCTTCTTCTTCTTCTTCTTCTTCTTGCTGCTGCTGCTGCTGCTGTTTTTTCTTGAAAGAGCCAATGTAAATCACTTGGAAATTCTATTAGAGAAAATGGCTGAAATATGCACATAATATATTCTGAAAACATATTTCTCTATATACAGAATATAAACAAACATAACATATTTCTCTCTGTGTGTCCTTTCTATTAAACATTTTCCTCCCACTCCTGACTTGTGCAGTCATCTGTGTGTGTGTGCATGTTCTCTCTCCCCCTCTTGTCCCATTCCCCACTCTCTCTCTCTTTCTCTCTCTCTCTCTCTCTCTCTCTCTCTCTGTCTCTCTCTCTCTCTGTCTGTCTCTCTCTGTCTCTTGTACATGAACACGGTGCTGCAGTAATTGCTATACGGAAGACAAGTATCTAAATTTAGACTGTCAAGTTTGCAAGTCATATCTCATGTTGAACAGGTGATGCCTATTACCAGTCGCCTCTGTTTGCGAATGCTTATTGTCTTGTGTTATAGGTCCACATTTTTGTTCATAAAACAAACCTTTATAAATGAGTTTGTCTGGTGGATTATTTGTTGAGTGAGTTGAGGTCTAATTAGCCATTTATTTGAAAGAAATACTACAAATTAGCAGAGTTTTACCACCAACTCCCAATCTGTTTATCTTTCCCTTTTCCTCTTCTCTCTGTCTCTCTCTCTGTCACAAACACTTACTCTTACAGACAAACATACAAAAAAATCTCAGACACAAATGAATGTCAAAGACAGAACAAACAGAACGAAAAACCATATACCTGATCACGTCACATCTGAGTCAATGGGCTCTGTCTTTTTGGCACTGGAGTAGCCCATTGACTCAGATGTGACGTGATCAGGTAAGAGGTTTGGAACAAAAACGGCAATGCTGCTTTGCAATTGTTGGACTTTTATTTTTACACATTTTTGTCGTTCTGTCTTCCACATTCATGAAAGGTTTGGTATGAATGTTGAGTCATGTCTCATGAAACAGTCATGAATGCTTTATGTGCAGTTTATGACAGCTGCTATGAATGTGTTATAAACTCACCCGTCAAGTGAAGTGTTACCCTGTTTTGTAATGTTTTCCTCACATCTAGGAATTTCCAGTTCAAATGTACCACGAAGAACTCAACACTGAATCCTCTCTCATGTCTGACCTCCCTGATCTCAGACATGACCAAACTCTCTTTAATCCACCTCATTCATTAAACAGGAAATCAGTCCAGTTTTCATCTTCTCTCCATTCTGTTTAACTTAGTGTAGTCTCAACAGGCTAACTAGAATATACTTCAACTTATATTTCTTTCGAAATCTTAACAATTCTGCACTCAATATGGATATTCTGACAGACAGAAAAATCTAAAAGTTGACATGGCTTAGGATACATCAAGCACCATCTACTGCCACATTCAAATCAATACAACACAGCTTCGGCCGGAAATAGAAAACCACATTTTTGAATACTGGGTGTTATGGCGACTGAATAGGTGGGTGTTATGGCGACGTCCATTGTTGACTGGAGAATATCGTGGATACATATTGCCTTCTCCCGCACACAGCTTCAATAATGATTACATATTCAGCACCCCAGCTTGACCGTCAGGCCTCCTGGGAAAGAGGCTGTTCCCATTAATACTTTAATGTGACAGGATAGTGGAGAATGACAGGAAGTGAGTGGGAGAGTGAGAGTCTGGTCTGGTCTGGTCTGAATGCCATGTGCTGTGTCCTGCATTGCCATTATGTAAGCCTCTCTTGCTTCCTGCTGATGCTCTGTGCAGCTGTGCTAAAAATGACCTTCTCTTTCAGACTCCGAGGTCCTGTACAAGAACCAAGATGGCAATGTGATCAAGTACAACTTTGTCTCCAACAGGACGGATGTTCTCCTGAAAAACAACACTTTTGTGAGTATGGTACCAAATATATAAAAGCACACACAAAAATGTATTCTTTTTTTTTCTTTTTGCAGAGAGCTTTGTGTAGACGTCAGAGGATCCTAATTTGAATAGCCTATTATATCAACCTACGTATTAAGCCTATCAAGCTGACCAACGCCATAGTCATCTATGTCAACATTAAACTACAATGCATACTGTGTTTCCAATTATATACGTAACTTTGCTGGCAATGACTGTGCCCTATGTCCTATGAATACTCAGTCCACAGGTCTTATGAAGCAACGCAGACCAAACCGCAGACAGGAAAAAGTATCAGGAAAAATCAGTAAAAAGAGAAGTCATAGAAAAATAATGGAAAAGTTCTAATAAAGTGTCAGTTGGGAAATTGCAGATATGGAAGACTTCCAATCTTGTTGTGTTTTGGGGCCATGTGAAGTGTTAATTGGGTGTGGTATTAAGAGATTGCGTGACATAGTTGGATTCTGTTGCCTTGTGTAAGCACGTTATTAAGCCTGGCGACCTCACCGGTAGTTTGGATTCTGGCAATGGGATGTGAGTTGCATAAGCTATTAAGAGGATTCTTTTGGGCAGAGTTGATATTTTGACATTTCATTACAGAGGAACTGTGGCAAGCGCTGTTAGTGTGTGTGTGTGTGTGTGTGTGCGTGTGTGTGTGTGTGTGTGTGTGTGTGTGTGTGTGTGTGTGTGTGTGTGTGTGTGTGTGTGTGTGTGTGTGTGTGTGTGTGTGTGTGTGTGTGTGTGTGTGTGTAGATGCCTTGTCTGAACCTCTCTGTCTCTCTCTGTGTGTAGGGGGAGGGGTATCGTGCATTTATGATTGCAACTACCTCTATCCTTTTCTCTCTGACTCTGTGTGTGTATGCGTGTGTGTGTCTGTGTGTGCGTGCGTGCGTGCGTGCGTGCGTGCGTGCGTGCGTGCGTGCGTGTGTGTGTGTGTGCGTGCATGCACACTCAGAAAGCTCGAGATATAACAATGAAGCAAGACATGAAAAAACAGACATAGAAACAGATGGAGAAGGAGTAGAAGAAAGAGAGAGAGAGAGAGCATTTAATTTAGGAGGTGTATCTCTGGCCAGGGCACATGGCTGGGTGATGCTGGGCTGGGTTCCTGTTTGGACAGATTGCCCCCTGCACGGTGTGCCACAGATTAGACTCCTCACAGACAATTATGAAAGCAGCTTAGAGTCCTCCACCCATCACATGTCAAGATTGTACCAATGTCACTACAAATCAGCTGTTAGACTCCTGTCATATTGCCAAATTCTTAACTGTCATGTAATTTGTCCTTTCTCTCTTCATCTCTCTCTATCTCTCTCTCTCTCTCTCTCAATTTCAATTCAATTGAGGTTTATTGGCATGACAAAAAATATTTTTTTATTGCCAAAGCATACATGTATTATGTAAACATAACAAAACATCATCTCCCTCTCTGTCTCTCTCTCTCTCTTCTTTCTACCCCAACTGTCTTTATCGATTGCCATCCTTCGATTTATCTTTCTGATGTTTTTGTGTGATATTGTATTTGGATACTGTACAAATTGTATCTTTCTTGTTCTCTCTCTCTCTCGCTTTCTCGCTTTCTCTTTTACTTGCTCCTTCGGGGTCTTCTTTTTTTCAATTTGTTTGTTTGTTTGTTTGTTTGTTTCTTTCTTTCTTTTCTACTGAATTGCAGGCTGCATTCAAAGTGGCAAAATACTCCGTCTCTCCAGACATGGGATATGTCCTCTTTGCATACGATGTGAAGCCGGTATGTACCCATGGTTTTCATAAGGAATTAGCACAGATGTCTTATTCCCTTCAATCCAACACACAAACACAGTGATTATCCCTGTTTAGTAATGGCTTCTCAAGCTTTTAAGACAAGAAAAGAGCCTAACAGACAAACTTGGTAGCTGACAGTCACAGCAGTGTTGTTTTCCTCTTTTTGAATCCTCCCCTCTGAATCAGCACAGAGATGTGTGTTGTTTACGTATATGTATAAAGACGGCGCAGCAAAGGAACAAAAGCCGCTTGTCAGTGCTCAGCTACTTATACAACTTATAGACTGCTGCAGGCAAAATCTGTGTTCCATGTTACAGTGACATTTGCAAAGAGACAGACAAACAGTCATGCAAACAGACAAGTCAGACTAACATACACACGCACACACACACATGCAAGGACAGGGTGCTAAGGGCTGTTATGTTTCAATGAGAAGTCAGTGGCCTTCAGGTGGTCAGGGTTAAGAGGGTTAGCATCAGCCAGTTAGCATTCCAGTTGGTTATCACCATCCTTAAAAATGGCGTCGGACGTGTTCGCACTTCGGGCCACATTATCACAAACAAGCCAGTTAGGTGCCACTCAGACAGGCATACAGATAAACCCAGAAAGAGAATCCCCTGCCAGCCTTGTTAAGATCAGAGCAAGGGTCAGTTGTGTAAGAGACAGGCGTGTAAGAGAATAAGAATGTGCTTTAGCTGGCATTTAAAAACCAGTGTGTACCTGCCACTCTTAAATAGTGTTTCAGTGAGCTAAACAAAATTAATGCGGCTTCCAATCTTGAAATAGTAAAAGTCAAACTGAGGTTTTGTGAGTGATGGAAGGGAGATTAAAAGAAAGAAAACAAATGATCCTCTCAGTCAGCAAGGAAAGAGGAATTAAATTGGTGTAGAGAGGGACAAGGGGGGGGGGGGGTTGGAGGGAATTCTCAATTCAGATCACCTTTACATCAGAGGATGAATGTGGCATGTAGCCACCACTGTATGCCGTTTGAGAGGATGAGACTGGAAGAGGAGAGAAGAGGAGAGGAAAGAGGAGAGAGAGGAAAAGAGAGCAGAGGAGTAGAGTGATGAGGAAAGGAGAGTAAATGTCAAACTGAGAGGAAAGAGGAAGAGAGGTGAGGAGAGGAGAGGAAAAGAGAGGAGAGGAGTAGAGTGATGAGGAAAGGAGAAGAGAGTAGAGGAGAAGAGTGGAGAGGAAAGAAGAAGAGAGCAGAAGAGTAGAGTGGTGAGGAGAATAGAGGAGTGGAAGGGAGAAGAGAGGAAAGAGGAAAAGAGGAGAGGAGAGGAAAAGAGAACAGAGTAGTAGAGTGATGAGGAGAATAGAGGAGTGGAAGGGAGAAGAGAGGAGAGGAGATGAGATGAGAGGAGTGGGGACCAGAGGATAGGAGAGGAGTGGAGAGTGGAGGAGTGAGAGACCATGGGGACGAATTAAGACATAGAGCTCCAGAGGGCCAAAGCCTATCACTGTGGTGAAATGTGTGTGTTTGTGTGTGTGTGAGTGTGAGTGTGTGTGTGTTGCAGGGGGGCAGAACCTATTACTGAGCCCATCAGCTCCTGCTCTGCGCCACTTAGAGCAACACACACAGGCAATCTAAGCCAAGTCTGAAACAAGTGTGAGCCCACACACAAACACACACTCACACACACATGTACACACTTACATGTACAAACCCAGAAAGACACACACATAGCAGTGTCTAGCAGTGCTGCTCTCTGGGACATGATAACTATATGGATCAATTATCATTACTGGATAAAAATCATATTGGGTTACACTTTACTTGACTGTATCGACATAAGAGTGACATGACATTGTCATGAACGTGTCATAAACAAGTCATAAAAGTTTATGACATAACATCATTGACATAACATGTCATTAAGTGTCATTTGTCAGGGTTAGGGTTAGGGTTAGGGTTCATGTGTCATGACAGTGTCATGTCACTCTTATGTCGATACTGTCAAGTAAAGTGTTACCGCATATTGTACACCTTGTCACTCTGCATCTCTAGGTTATCATATTTGGTTGTCTCTCCATAACGTGTGCATGGCACCATTGTATGAAGGCCATTTGTTATTGTCATTGCACTGGAACCATCGGTTCAAGCCACAAGGATTAATGAAGAGCTGGTGGCTTGTGTACATTGTGTATGCAAGAGGCTTGACAGCATATTTGACACAGCTGCTTATTTACCCCTCTACATCCATCACCCTGATGGTGACAACACCGTGACTGATGGTCAAGAGAAAGCAAAGAGGTCTTGTCTTGGGCTTGTCTCATACTGTGCAACGAAATGTTTTATGGCATATGAAATAGAAAATGACTTTAGTCTTATAATTTATGAAGTTGTCTTCCCTTAGAGGGGTGGGGTGGGTCATCCTTGTATTTGTTTTCTGGTTGGAACAGAAACTTAGAAAGACGAAAATAATAATAATAGTAATAATAATAATAATAATAATAATAATAATAATAATAAAATGATGAATACAGAAAGGAAAGACAAAAGAATAAAAATAAAAGAAAATGGTCCTCCAATGAGGGGAGGCGGGGGGGGGGGGGGGTTTGGCAGAATGTGGACAGAATGTGAGCTCTGTCCAGTTCTGACATGGTGGTCTTTCACTTGCCCTGCAGGTTTACAGACACTCCTACACTGCCAGCTACATAATTTACAACATCCACACAAGGTAAGTCTGTCTTCGAGTGGTTAGTCATATTTGGAAGGAAGACGAAGCAAGAGGTTTTTCTGTACTTCTGGAGAGTGTGTTCATTCACAGAGAGGATTAATAGAGTCTAGACTCATTCTTGTGTCTCGTTTCTATTGCCATCTGTTTTGTGTCCTGTACACTCTCTTTTTGTTCTCTGTTTCTTGCTTTTCTCCTTCAAAGTTTATTATCTCTTTCCTTCCCTTTCTCTCTCTCTCTATTTCTCTCTCTCTCTCTCTCGCTCGCTCTCTCTCCTTCCATTCCCCAATGTGAAATCTCACCAAGCTGAAAATGACAGCCAAGATAAAAGGGTGGTAGCCATCTTTGTATGCTTAGATCTTTAAATCATCAAAGTCCGGTTGAGTACAAATGGTCTATCTGGGAGACAATTGTAACTGATAGAGTTGTTTGAACTCACTTATGTACTGACTTAATTTTCATTTATTTTAATGTCTTGCTCCCTCTCCATCTATCCATTTTCCTTACTCTCTCTCAATCCATTTCCTTCACAATTTCAATATAAAGCCCCTATACATTCATATAAAGTCTACAAGTCTATACAAAAGTATGCAAAATGTCTATATTTGTCTATAATGTCTATACTTGTATGGAATTACTTAAATTCTCTCTCTCTCTCTCTCTTTCTCTCTTTCTCTCTCTTTCTCTTTCTTGTAGGGAGGTGTGGGAGTTGAACCCCCCTGAGGTCCATGACTCAGTGCTTCAGTTTGCTGACTGGGGGGTGAAGGGACAGCAGCTGGTAAACGAAACACCCGCACATTTCAGTAGTAAACACATGCACATCAACACCCCGGAAACATCCCCTCATGCACATCAACACCCGGAAACCCCAACACCACTCAGTAGTAAACACATGCACATCAACACTCCTGAAACACCCCCACCTTTCAGTAGTAAACACATGCACATCAACACCTCGGAAACACCCCCACCACTCAGTCCGTGCAACAATATTTTAATTCAGAAGCTACTAACTCCTGCTGCGTTACTTTGGTGCAGACTAGTCACTAGAGTATATTAAAATGTTATGTTTTAATTTGAGGTTTACAGTAAGACACACTTTGTAACAAAACATCTAGTATAACCAACTACTAGTTATAGTTATATTAGTATAACCAACCAACTACTTGCCCCGACCTGGTTTAGAACTAGTCCTTATCTCAATGACGAGCTCTGCTGTGAAAGTCAGAGGGGGTTGTGGTATGGCAGGCAGAAGCAGGAAATAACCAGCTCCTGGTGGGCAGATATTTGAGTCTCACATCAAGTGAAAGCCAGGTGTCATGAGAGAGGCCAATCAATCCATTATGCAATTTACAAGAGCAGGTATCTGAAAAAAAGTGCACTGAATTCAGTTATCAAGGGACAAATCTGCAGAAAACCAGTTTAACCCGATGCTCTCTCTTTCTCTCTCCCTTCCTCTCTCTCTCTATCACTCTTTCTCTCCTTTTCCCTTCCCCTGTGACTACAGATCTACATTTTTGAGAATAACATCTATTACCGTTCAGAAGTGAGGAGCAATTCCCTGCGGCTCACCTCTTCTGGGAAAGAGGGGGTCGTTTTCAACGGAATTGCCGACTGGCTGTATGAGGGTAGGTATGAATGTCAATGACAGAGAGGGGTTCAAGGCATATCCAAGGACAGGCTCATGGAGGGAGGGGGGGGGGGCGGAGCAGTGGCATTAGCAGCACTAAATCAAATCCCGTGAATCGACTCGAAGACACATGGAAGAAGGATAAACAAGGATTTTTTTTTTTTACACAAAGATGAGTTCTCAGTTTGCTGTCTTTCTTCTGCAAACATATTGGAGCGCGTTTCTTAGCGGCTGCGGATAGATAGTATGACTCCGCCTGTTCTGCCGTGATATTAAATGAACAAGGAAAGGGAGTCAAATTTGGAGCAAAGTTAATTAAATTTAAATGAAGATGAGACGAGTCTTTCTCAAGACCGTTGGCAGATATTAGTACTATGATCTATGTATGAGGCCCCGACCAGGCTGGAGAAGAACTGTTTTACTCCAAATATGAATCTAGTAATTAGGCTGTAATTATAGACTTCACTCTCATGCTCACTTAATATTACCTTGGCCCGCGTCGTGAAATGTCCTATTGGTGCATGGTTACGATGTGTGGTGAGGTGTTTTGTGCTGAGGCATAGATTGCAAACTTGTTTTTTTGCTGAACTTTTTTTTCCTTCTATTCACTTCTCGCTGTGAAAAAGCCTTGATGACTGACATTAAGAATAAAGTTAGAAGAGTACCTGCTCTTTGAATAACAGATGTTTTGTACAGAGATGTCTTGAAAACATTTTGTTCAAAGAGGTTTTTTTCCTGGTGTTTGTCATTTTGTCCTTTTTTCGCTTCCATTCACACAGAGACGCAGATTATTCTGCAACATCATCAGACCTCTATTTTTCAAAATGAACTCCATATGATTACACACTTTCTTTTCTTCCTGCCGCTCTTTGGTGCTGCGCCTAAATTTTAACTCCAGACAAGAGCTTTCAAACCCACTCCTCTCTGTCGGAGCTGTTCCATCGCTTAAAATAATCCATGAGGAGGACAAACGTCTTAGATTGCAGGAACAACGCACAACCCCATGCTGTTCACACAAACAGACACAGTGGGGCCAGATGGGAAGTGAAAGGCGATGGCGCCAATCGTTGTGTAATGCTCTCTCGGTGCTCATGGATTCACTGTGCTGTGACTCGAGTGGACACTAATGGGTTGTGTATTTTTACACCCTGGGTTGGTGTTATGTTGTGTGTTTGTTGTTGTTGTTGTTGTTGTTGTTGTTGTTGTTATGTTGTGTGTTTATTGTTGTTGTTTTGTTTTTGTAGAGGTGGTGCCACTGATGGCCCCTCTATTACTCAAACTACTTCTAGTAATACCCTGTGTTGTTGTTGTTGTTGTTGTTGTTGTTGTTGTTGTGGTTGATGATGTTGTTGCTGTTGTGTATTTATTGTTGTTACTGTTGTTGTTGTTGTTGTGTTTTTGCAGAGGAGGTGCTCAAGACACACAAGGCCCACTGGTGGTCCCCAGACGGAGAGATGCTGGCGTTTCTGGTCATCAACGACACTCTAGTGCCCAACATGGCCCTGCCTCAGTTCACTGGAGCGGCCTACCCCAAAGGAAAGCAGTACCCCTACCCAAAGGTACAGTGTGCAATGCATGACAACATGAACAAGACACTCCCTTTGCTTCATGAAGAAATTCATGAATTGGATGCTTAAAATGTGCTACACTGTCTCAATAGATATCATAAGCACTGCTGCACTTCTGTACATATGGAGGCTTATATTCTCTATTCTGATGGAAACAATCTTCTCGGCATTGGCTCGTCATAAACGTGTTATGAGCAAAAACATAAGCAAACACGTTTTTAGTGATAGTGTTCAGCTCCTTTGTTGTTCAGAAAACACTGTTGAGTTCATTTGTAAGGTTGGATATTTTGTTGAGGGTGCCGTGCTTTCTGATGAAGAAAGTGCTAGACCTCGACAGATGAATGATCTTGAGGATAGAAGTCCATCTGTAATTTCTGTGCCCAGAGTGAAAGCCTTTTCACCAGTCAGTTCCTTGGTGTTTGGAAAAGGAAAGATTTTTTCACTTGACTTTGTTGCAATATAGTAATTGATTGATGTGTTACCCCAGTCAACAGAAATCATACTTCAAAACCTCACATACTTAAAATATGTGTGTGTAGTGTGTGTGTGTGTGTGTGTGTGTGTGTGTGCGTGTGTGTGTGTGTGTGTGTGTGTGTGTGCGTGTGTGTGCGTGTGTGTGTGTGTGTGTGTGTGCCTGTGTGTGCATGTGTGTGTATAACGTGTGTGTGTGTGTGTGTGTGTGTGTGTTGTGTGTGTGTGTGTACAAGGTGTACTGTATGTATGTGTGTACGTGACGGAGCGACCACAGTTCGTCAGACTGAAGAACTATCCCTCTGACACTGTGATCAGCAGCACCGGAGCGCCACAGGGAACTGTGCTCTCTCCAGTCCTGTTCACCCTGTACACATCTGACTTCTGCTACAACACTGAGTCATGCCACATGCAGAAGTTTTCTGACGACACTGCAATTGTGGGGTGTATCAGGAACGGGCAGGAGGAGGAGTATAGGAGCCTGGTGGAGGACTTTGTGCAATGGTGCAAACTCAATCATCTCCAACTCATCACTTCAAAGACCAAGGAGATGGTGGTGGATTTCCGCAGATCTAAGCCCACTCTGCTACCAGTCTCCATTGATGGGGTCAATGTCGAGGTGGTAAGCACCTACAAGTACCTGGGTCTCCACCTGGACAATAAACTGGACTGGTCAGCCAACACTGACGCACTCTACAAGAAAGAGAAAGGGCAGAGCAGGCTGTACTTCCTGAGGAGGCTGCGCTCCTTCAATGTGTGCAGCAAGCTCCTCAGGATGTTCTACCAGTCTGTTGTTGCCAGCGTCCTCTTCTATGCAGTGGTATGTTGGGGAGGAAGCACAAAGAAGAAGGATGCGGGGTGACTTGACAGGCTGGTAAGGAAAGCTGGCTCTGTAGTGGGAGCTGAACTGGAGTGCATCACTTCAATATCTGACAAAAGGACCCTGAATAAACTGATCAACATCTTGGACAATGAGTGTCATCCACTCCACAGCACTATTGTTAAGCAGAAGAGCCTGATCAGCTGGAGACTTCGCTCACTGCCTTGCACAACAGACAGACTGAGGAAGTCATTCATCCCCAGGGCCATTGAACTGTTTAATGCATCACTTAAGGGAAGAGGAGAAATAGACTTCTCCGCATAGTCTGTCTGCCTCTTCACCACCTCCAATATCTTGAACTGTCTGTCCACTAGTCACTTTACATTAGTCTTCTGCCTCACTGTTTGCATGCTGTATTAGCACATATGCACAACCCCTCCCTCCATGCCACATACCTTTCTTAATATAGTTATTTATATATAGATATATAGACTTTATTCTTGCACTGTTGCACTGTTTGACTTACTCATTTGCACCATCACCATGACACTCATTCACACAGAGCACCTTACCTTACCTTATGCACTGAGAACCACAGGCTCAGTCCCTGCTTCAGTCATGCACCTGATTGATTATTCACCCACTATGTGGATACTGTTTTTTAGAATTGATTTTGATTAAGTTTTATTTAGTATAATTTGTATTTTGTATATTTAGTATATTGTTTATCTTCTACAGTCCTATTGCTTAGTTGTGTTTTTTTATATTATATACTTTTAATTACTTTTTCTGCTGTTATTGAATGTGTGTGTGTGTTGTCTGTAAGCTACTGTGACTGGAATTTCCCCTAGGGATCAATAAAGTCTATCTATCTATCTATCTATCTATCTATCTATCTATCTATTTATCTATCTACAGGGTGTGTGTGTGTGTGTGTTTGTGTGTAGAGGTGGGTTGTGTTTCCATGCCCCTCCTCAGTCCCTCTCCAACACCCCAACCCCCCCCCCCCCCCAAACACACACACACACACACACACACACACAGTACAAATTACCCGTACATATTCAGTGGAACACCAGTGATCCACTCCCTCAGTCAGAGAGAATGGGCGCTGGTATTTACGCTTCTATCATTCTCAGCTCCTCTGTTGTTCTCTCTTTTCTCCTCCACGGCTTCAGCTCCAAGAAAAGGTCACCTCTCATCGTACAGAGCAATGCATCATGGGAAATTCATGTTTTTCTTCCCCTCGCCTGATTGTTTTTGGGGGGTTTTTTGCCTCCACATCAGGAGGGAACCAGAACACACACTTTTTTTTGTTTTGTGAATCCTGTGAATGTCACTGCCCGTGGTTGCTTTAGCTAATCAGCTGTTGATGGTTTTGCACAGAGGCTGGTGGAATTGGACACTAAATAAATGATCAGGCCGCCTGTTGCCACACACCTCAAGTGTCTCTGGATAATAACCAGAAGTAGAGGATCCAAGGAGAAGTGCCATCAAGGGAGATGGGTTGAGTGGGACAAAATAAAAAGCAGATATTGGTGTGAAAGATTCATAGAGAGAAATCGTCAAGAGTTGTGCTCTTACTAACACGTTTTTTTTTTAATGCATGAAATATTGCTTATTTATATTGTGTCATCCAGGAACGAGTATGAATGTTAATATTGTTGCTCTTCAGTGGCTTAGATTCCCTCTGGGGTTTCCACTTTTGAAAGTACTTCTGTGTGTGTGTGTGTGTGGGTGGGTGTCTGTGTGTCTGTGTGTATGCGTGTGTGTGTAGATATGTGTGACTAAGGTTCAGGTATGCTTTCCACACTTGAGTGGGTGTGGACTGTAAGGCAGGTCAGAATGGAAGGGTTTCCATGGCATGTGAGTGAGTGCCATTACATCTCGGCAGGAAAAGGGTACGCATGAGAGTTCAGGTGTGAATATATGAGTACATGAGAGGGAGAGAGGGAGAGAGAGAGAGAGAAATAGAGAGAGAGAGAGAGGGAGAGAGAGAGAGAGAGAGAGAGAGAGAGAGAGAAGAGCTGTGCAGTAATTGTGTGTGTGGGCAAGCATTTGTGTGAATGTGTATGCATCTGAATGTCTATGTGTCTCAGTGTGTGGGTACTGTATATGTGTGTGTGTGTGTGTGTGTGTGTGTGTGTGTGTGTGTGTGTGTGTGTGTGTGTGTTGTGCCATTACACACATGACATGCTGTGCAATTTTGTCTCCCAACACCAACAGCTTTCAGATAAAAAGTCAGCGTGTTTGCAGACGTGCATCCATGTGCATGTTTAAGTATTTAGCACTTACTCGTGCTCTATGTGAGTGCATATGTCTCCATACCTTTATGTGGGTGGGTGTTAATCTGTTTGAATATGGATGAGTGCATATTATTGCAGTATTGACACTTGTGTGTGTGTGTGCGTGTGTGTGCGTGTGTGTGCGCGTGTGCGTGTGTGCGTGTGTGCGTGTGTGTGTGTGTGTGTGTGTGTGTGTGTGTGTGTGTGTGTATGTGTGTGTGTGTGTGTGTGTGTGTGTGTGTGTGTGTGTGTGTGTGTGTGTGCGCGCGTGTGCATGTGTGTGTGTGTATGTGTGTGTGTGTGTGTGTGTGTGTGTTTCAGGCTGGCAAGCCCAACCCATCTGTGAGGCTTTTCGTGGTGAATCTGTACGGCCCCACACACACTCAAGAACTGGTGCCTCCAAACACTCAAGACACTCCCAAACTGGTGAGCTCCACTAACCTCAGGTAAGCTCCGCTCTCAAACTCAGGTGAGTTTAGTAGCACATGTCTTTAGCTCAGTTGAGGTCTTCTCAAAACTGGTCAACTCGCCTTTATGCTGATTCTGATATCACTGGCAACACTGGCAAAACAAATGGCCACAGTTGTATAGTCAGACAGCATGAACAATTTCTGGACAACATCATTCTCACCTCACCTTCACCTCTCTCTTGCAATATTGTATAATCTATATACAGTATATATTTATAATCTGTGTCCCAAGTTATCCTAGCAACTTCCCAGATACAAACTAAGAAAAAGTCCAGTTTTGTCAATAATCGTTTGGATGAGTGTCGGGCCTTAGAGCACTCACTGTGACGTTCCTGTAGCAGTCTTAGTATCCGTTAAATGCCTAGTAGATTTATAAGACCTCTAGGGATGGGGTGGTGTCAATAAGTGGCTTTTACACATGGCCCTCAAGAAGAACTTCTGACTAAGTGTGTGTGTGTTTGTCATCTTCACGCCCGCATTGATTGGCTCTTTCGCTTGCGGTGTCCGCAGGGACTACTACGTGGTGATGGTCAAGTGGATCAGCAACACGCACACGGCAGTGCGATGGCTCAACCGAGCCCAAAACGTCTCCATTCTCACCGTCTGCGACGCCACCATCGGGGCCTGCGTGAATGTGCGGCTCTCTTTTAAGTACACCAAAGCACGTTAAAATGGCCATAGAATGGCCACTCACACCAAAGCACGTTAAAACGGCCATAGAATGGCCACTCACACCAAAGCATGTTAAAATGGCCATAGAATGGCCACTCACAGAGCTGTCTGAAGAATTTTATTTGTATGTGTGTTGGGGTAGTTTGGAAGATATTAAAGCAGTGTTTCCCACAGAATTGAATTCTATTTGTGGTGGTATAGGTTTGCAGAATTAATGTAACTTGAATGCAACAGTTTTTAGCAAATTAGTGCAGCGTGGTTATGATGCTAACCAGATTTAAGCACAATTTAGAACAACCTGGAAAATCATTGTGTGGTGGTCAATGTTGATATTGTGGTGGGCCGCCACAAATAAGTCAATGTATGGGAAACACTGTAAAGGGTGAATGGATATGGTTCGGTAAAAATGATACTGTATGCTTTTAGAGTGTTATTCAGCAACACAAATGTGGTTCATTGTTGTGGGTAGAAAGATGGACATACAGTATAGGAAGAGATAGAAAGACAGAAAATAAAAAAGGAAGGTCACTGTCGACACATGCGTAGCTGTCGGTAAAGGCCTTGACCACTCAAAGCTATTTTGCAAGTGGTCCGGTCCTCTCGACTTTTGAAATGTTTTGATTCACTGTACAAGACCAGTTATTGTGATGAGAGAATAATTCAGTGACTCATTTATTCATTCAGTGATAAGATCTTCAAGGTGTAATTTTCTTTTATTCTTGCAGAAACATGAAGAAACATCTGAGCTTTGGCTGTCTAAACAGGTACGGTGGAATATACAAATCCTTTAGTCGGATAGAGATGATCCAGCTTTGACTTGAGAGACCTTGACTATTCCCTTTCCTTTCTCCTACATATAGCACATACATATGTACAGTAAATATGCTCACAGGGCATAACACACTACTATTAATCAACTGCCTTTGGGCAAGTTATTAGACATCGCTGCTATTATTCAGGCTATTTTTCATTTTTATTTTAATATTTGTGTGGTGGAACATTTCATATGTAGCAGAATTCTTTACACTGGGAAAGATTCTTATGTGCTCAGATGATTAGCCCACATGTCCCACCAACTTTGTGTTCTCCAATAACTGTATTATTTTCAGGAGCAGGAGCCGGTGTTCACCAGAGATGGTGGCAAGTTCTTCCTCACTGTCCCTGTCAAGCAAGGCGGGCAAGGAGAGTTTCATCACATTGCCATGGTTACCAAACCAGTGAGTGTGCCAGAATGATGAGATATTTACCTGCCTTTTCATCACTTGGATCACTTAAAGTGTATTCCTGTTCTATTAGTTGCAATTATCTTATAACAACATCATCTAATGTTAAAAAAAATCCACAGAACATTTT
>NW_027468664.1:16089967-16169967 GCF_046254945.1 Alosa pseudoharengus
CTTCAAAGACTCGGTCTTGACTCTCGGACCACAGTGGGAGGAGAAGGACTCGTAATTTCAGACCGAGTCCTCGAGACCAACGCATTTTTTTATGTTCATATAAAAAAAATCGAAAATTAAATTTCACGGCAGCCACGTCTTTGCCCCTTGCGTTGGCCTTGGTGCCCCCTTCTTTCAATATTCTGCTTTGCGTCCGTTTAATTTAGCCTATAGCCTGTCAAAATAATTAGCATCACAGCGCAAACTAATTCAGTCTTACACAGTGGAGAAAATGACAGCGCATGGCAAGACAGAAAGTGCGTCCAAATTCACCCATTCTTCTCAGTTGAAATAGCCTACTCGCAATCGCTAAGCCTACTCATCACACAGACACATGTATCACGTCACATCAAAGAGCTTTTTTTCAGCTTTTAAATGATGTTAGCCGCTAACTGCTGTGGTGATCGGTTCGCGAGAAAAGTAAATAATATAATTACATTTAATCATAACGTCTACATAAGGTGCTACACCCATCTCCCTACCCATTCATCTCGGTGGAATACTTCACGAACCCTTCGCTCAACACATGACAAACCAATATCAGAATAAACAGCAGACCTTACCGAACACAAAGGTGTAAAGCAGTCCCCTGTACAGTAAGCCGTTCCAGAGTATTCCGGTTAAATTAAAAATGTAATCTGCAGCAAGTCTCATGTCTCCAACTTTGGTCTTTAGGTTTCAAAATGTGTTTAAATCGTTCCTCATGATTTCATAACAGGCCAAATACAAAATAAATGTTACAAATATTGCCTAGATATAGGTAAATATTAAAATCAGAGGATTTACAGCTGAGTAAAAGTTTGTGAAAGGAGTCTTAATGATCAAAAAATGCTAAGCATGCATCTAGGTTATGAGTTTCTTAAAGCTGAGCTGTGCTTAAATTGTTCAATACATGATAACAGGCCAAATATAAAATAAATATAAATATTAAATATAGCCTAGACATCTAAATATTAGATGATCAGATGATTTACAGTTCTATGTAATATGTCATGTTTCATGTTTTTGTAATTTTTCATACAGTGATGCAGGTCTACTGCTGTGAATAGGCTAAATACAACTTGATTATTTTTATAGCCTACTACTGTATAGTTAACTTTGGCCTTGGTGCCCTGACATGTGGCCTTTGTGCCCCCCACCAAATATGCCCAACTGAAGGCCGTGGCCTTGCCCCTAAAATGGTGAAATTCCAAGCCAGGGCCTAACTGTTGATTATTAATTCGGGTGATTTTAAATCATGAATATGAAAACTGACATGTTTTTATGGTCTTGGTCTCGACTCGGTCTCGACTCCTAAAGGACTCGGTCTCGACTCGGACTTGCTTCCTCAAAGACTCGGTCTTGACTCGGACTCGACTGTATTTGAAAACCAACGGACTCAGTCTCGACTCGGTCTCGACCCTTCAAAGACTCGGTCTTGACTCGGACTCGGCATAGGCGGTCTCGTCCCCATCACTACGCGTGTGTAACGCATGAAAGTTTACGTAGGTGTGGAAAAACTCCTCAGCACCATCTGTGGATCTGAAACTGTTTCTCTTTTCATTTCATCATTTGAATCAGCCATCTGATATCTGATTTTTTGCTGCATTGAGTTATATTGTTCTCGTGTAGCAGGAGACCATTTAGATGTTTTTAATCTTGATCATCACCAATAGCTTCCTCTATAAAAGTGTTATTTTTTATTTTTTATACAAAATAATATTTTGACCCTCTACTAGATATGTCTACTTATATTTTACCTTTTTTTCAGATCAGATTAAAATCCCATTTGTATTTTTTACTACTAAATATATATTATTTTGCATATGTTATGTTTTCTTGCAGGTTATGCTATCCTAGAAGACAACACTCAACTGAAGGAATCTCTCCAAGCAAAGAAAATCCAGCTCACAGAGTTTAAAGTCAGAGGGTCAAGTGAGAAGTTTGGTAAGTAGAGGCCCCTTTTTATTCATCCCCAAATTATTATCAGAAACAAGACCCCCATTGGCATCTACAGTACTCTGTGATCCTAATTTAGCCACTTGTCTCTCTCTCTTTCCAGAACTCCCTTTGAAAATCTCCTATCCTGTCGACTTCTCTGAGTCCAATCTTTATGGCCTTCTCTTGGTGGTGTATGCATCTCTTGTGCTTGCTTGTTTATTGTTTGTTTTCTTTGTCTGTCTGTTTGTTTATTTGTTTATATCTAACCAATCCTCTGTATTCTGGTCTAATAGGCTCTCATGTATTATCTCCTATTGTCCCATTTAGAACTATCATTAAGGCAATCTGTCCTCCCTGCATGTCCTTTCCTCCCCAGCTCCGGTGACTTGATTTATATGTTCTGGGCTATTATAGAAACATGGCAGATGTGTTTGAGGACGTATTCCATACGTAGATATGTGAAGGGCTCCTTCTAAGATAATGAAAACACAATGATTTGTGGTTCGTAGTTACAGTTGATTATACAGCAATACATCACACATGATTATCATATACCATTTCTACCAAGCACTCCAAAGTGAATCCTCCATCCTGCACTTTTACTCAGGCAGATACTCCATTTAGAACTATCAGTAAGGCCATCTTTCCTCCCTTCATTGCACAAGTCCAGGAACCAGTGGTCTGGACTGAGGAAATTACAGTCAATGGATCATTTTGTTCATTTAATGAAGTTAGCAAACTTTCTAAGATGGCAAGTGGTGGTTGAGAGTTTGGCAAAAAAAACTTGAACTTCCTTGTAGTCTCTGTACTCTGTACTCTGTATTTACTCTGGAGTTTAATAATTTCCAGAGCTGTTAAACTGAGACACACGGGCAAGATTAATAAAGAATATTACACCTTCAGCAGCATCCAACGCCTGAAATTGAAATAGTTGCTGGAAGAACTATCTCACCCGCACTCTTTCTCTCTCTCTCTCTCTCTCTCTCTCTCTCTCTCTCTCTCTCGTGCACACGCTCTCTCTCTCTCTCTCTCTCTCTCTCTCTCTCTCTCGTGCACACGCTCTCTCTCTCTCTCTCTCTCGCACTCTCTCTCTCTCTCTCTCTCTCTCTCTCTCTCTCTCTCTCTCTCTCTCTCTCTCTCTCTCTCTCTGTGATGTGACTTACATGAGGGAATCTGTGATCATAATCCATGTCAGACACAGCTGTAGGTTGGCTTGCATTGGTCTATTTGTAGGTGAAATGTAAAGAGGATGTGCATACGATGTACCCAGCTGTACTTGCTGGGTGAAATGAAAGCCTTGCTCTATATAAGAATGTGAATCTGAATCTGAATATGTTGATGCAGGAGGCCCTTTTGCCGCAGCCAAAGTCAGGTACCGTCTATGAAATTAGAGAACAGTTTGATATAGTTTGATTATAGATATAGAGTATTGATGCAGCATTCTGTGGTACCTTAAGTTCATATATGGACAAGTACTATATTATGTATAGATTTACTATATTATCAGTGATTGTAAGGCCCAACATGCTTCAATGGTCCTAACTAAGCAACTTTGGGGAGGTGCATCAGAGGAAGGAATGCATGCAGGATGGCTCTGCATGCAGAGGTTGTGGTCTTGACCTGTATCTGATGTGCGTGCGTGTGTGTGTGCGTGCGTGCGTGCGTGCGTGCGTGCGTGCGTGCGTGCGTGTGTGCTTGCGTGTGCATGTGTGCCGCATGTGTGCAGGGATGCGACCCCTGGTGGCCAGACGGTGAACGACGAGTTCTCGCTGGACTGGACATCAGTGCTTGTCAGCTCCCACGACGTGATCGTGGTGCGGGTGGATGGCCGGGGCTCAGGGTACCGCGGTCAGAAGACCCTGCAGGAGATCCACCACCAGCTGGGCCACCTGGAGGTCCAGGACCAGATCACCGCTCTTCAGTACGTACAGTACAGCACACCTTTGCCAGATACACACAATTCACAATTCAATTCACCTCCCCCCAGTACGTAGACCTTTCGTACGTAGACCTACCCCAGATTTCCAAATACCCATAAAGTCATTTATTACGTTATTATTAAGTTATTATTAATGAGTCATTTTTAGACTAGTGCTTTAATACAGAGATGTTACTGTCAGATTTGCAAACACTGTCAACTCAGTCAGCCTTTGTAGGTATTTATATTGTGCCATACATGTAGCTTGACAGTGATATTACAGACACGTTTAACAGATTCATTTAAACCTAAAGTTAATATTTGGCATTGCAAATACATAGCTTATAGCCACACTCTAGTTTTCCGTAATCTCTGTATTTAATAAAGTGTGCTTAAATGATTTGTGTATTGCAGGTACATGTTGAAACTTCCCTACATTGATAAAACACGGATAGGGGTTTATGGGAAGGTAAGTCCAGTCAATGCCTTGTTAGTAGTCATGGATTATAAGACTTTCGCTTATGGAATACATTTAATCTTTTTATATAGTGTCCACTAGTAATTGCCAATGTAGGCAACGTAATTAATTCAAAGCATTATCCAAGACATGATTTCCATAAATAAATACAAATACAATTATGTTGCGTTTTATTACAGGGATACGGTGGCTATACCACAATGATGCTTCTGAAATCTACAGATAAACCAATTATGTGTGCAGTGGCTCAGTCCCCCATAGTGGACTGGAAAAATTATGGTAAGTGCATTGCACTGTGATAAAAAAAAAACTGTCAATATAGTTATGACATCATATTGCTATTCATATTTCATATTGCTCCTCTCCTCAAATGAAAACCATCAATACTTCACAAACTCAATCACTCAGTCGTATTCAGTATCACTACACTCTCATAGTAACAGTAGCAAATAGATAGAGTGAATACATGAAATATGTTTGGTGTGGTGTCAAGACTATTGCAACAAATTACTTTTGTCATGAATAAATGCAGACAATTATTTGACTGCCCACTCAAGCGTTGAATGAACAGGATGTTGTGTTGCACTGATCACCCTTCACATTTCTCTCCCAAGCCTCCTTCTTCTCTGAGCGCTACCTTGGCATGCCATCAAACAACGACAACAGATATCAGGTAAGCTGTTTAGAATTGTGTGGGCTCCATAGGTAAGGCTGATTGTGTGTGTGTGTGTGTGTGTGTGTGTGTGTGTGTGTGTGTGTGTGTGTGTGTGTTTGTGTGTTTGATGTGTGTTTATGTGTGTTTATGTGTACCTCCTCGTCTTGCTGTATAGCTGTCCATACATTCATTACACCCATATGGTGCATACATCTGTGCATTATTTGTGTACGCATGGCTGTTGTTGTTCTTAGAGCACCACACCCCTCCCCACCACCACCCCTCCCCACTGCCTGGGCCCACTGTTTACAGTGCAGATAAGTCCTGTGTGGCCTGTGAGAGACATTTCCCTTCAGGCCTCCACCACAGACGCAGATGAGCTGGCTGCTGAATCCCTAATTAGTCACTCATCAGGGGGCTATGATGGCATTACATCTCCATCCAGCCCATTATGCTCTATCTATATCTACATCTACGCAGGCCCCAGCAGCGGCGCCTGGGCTTGTTAGTTTAGTGTCTAATGTTAGTTCAGTCAACACTTGGGTGTTGTGGGACGCTATGTGCATATGAGGGAGCGTAGTTTTATAAAAAAAAAAACGGATCATATTAGATGCTACGCGGTTGAATGAAGAGTCATGTTGGTCTTTACTCTACACATGACTTTATGTGCCATCTGAGATCATAACTGTATCCTTTCCTTTTTGAGATGCGGAGCTGTTGAGTACATCTTTCCTATTCTCTCACATATTCCCACATAGGCGTATAGCATATTTTTCCAATATATTACTGTTCATAAGATGGGTATGATTGCCTGTAATCCATCTCATCTATATATCTCATAAGCTTTTTGTTTCTTTTGTTGTGAATGATGACATTTTTAAAAAGTATTTGATATTTGTCTGTTAAATAAATGTGTAAAATACAATAAAGATAGCATAGCGTTCTTAAAACTCCATTATGGTCATAAAATACCTACCAAGACTTTCATTATTAAAGAACTGGGGTGAGCTTAAGTAGTATGGTGCTCAATTTGTGACTGGCTTTGTTTCAGCTGTCCAGTGTGCTGCCCATTTTCAAAGGACTGCAGGACCAGAAACTCATGATTATTCATGGGACGGCTGATGGTAGGACTTCTGTTTTGTTCTTTGTTCTGTGTGTGTGTGTGTGTGTGTGTGTATGTGTGTGTGTGTGTGAGAGAGCATGCAAGTGTGACTGCATATGTGTGTGTGTGTGAAAGAGAGAGAGAGAGAGAGAGAGAGAGAGATTTGGTAACTGCCGGGAGGCTAGCTGTATAAGAGCCATATTATAATTTCATGCCCTATGAGTGCTCATTCAAAAGCTGCCCCTCTAATGTGAAATAGGCTTAGCTGTGCTGTATGATAAGGACTGTACTCAGTGTACCATGGCATGCTGTTATCACCACAGAATGATGGTGAGCTCACTCCCTGAAAGCAGCCCTGATTGGGCCGGATCAGAGCCAGATCAGGGCCGGAACAGAGCCATACACACTCCACAAGTCAGCTGCATCCTTCAGCACCCTCTCAGCTTTAACACGCCTGTGGGTTAGCAGTGATTTTCACTATCACCAAGCCTCTGTGCGTTGTCAGATAAGGCATAGATTATTGAACTCAAAGCAGAAATGCTAATTTATGATCCGCAGTTACTGTAGCTGTGGTGGTGAGTTGTTGCTAACATACTATCAGAGTTCATAGTATCATGGTTTATAATAATTTATTTGTCACAAGTACAAACTCCATGAAACGGGGGGGTATACATTATATTATGCTAATGAGGAATATGAAAGTGCAAACAAGTGTTGTGTTCTGCTGCATCAGTTAAGTTTTCATGGTCCATATGGCCTTGGAAAAGAAGCTTCTTGTCAATCTCCCAGTTCAAGCTTTGATGGAATGCTTTGCCAGAATGCCAGAGAGCAACCATTTGAAACAGTTCATGCCAAATAAAATATCTTTGGTTATTCTGTTTACCCTGGATCTGCCATCCATCACTGCTACTGAGTTCAAAGTAATGTGAATATGGGTTGGCTTTGTTGTACTGTGTAAGTAGGCTTTTGCTCACTCCACCATGATATTTCCCACTAAACACTGATACCAAGTTCACTTGTGTAGAGCCTAGATTAAGAGTTAAGTAGCTGGTGAGTCTGTGTTCACCCTCTTGTGATTGATAGGCTTCCCGCATCACAGTGCCCTTGATACAAGGTTTAATGGTAAACACCATCCCTGAGATCACTCTAACATGACCGTGTCTCTTTTTCTCTCTCTCTCTCTCTCTCTCTCTCTCTCTCTCTCTCTCTCTCTCTCTCTCTCTCTCTCTCTCTCTCTCTCTCTCTCTCTCTCTCTCTCTTTCAGCTAAAGTGCACTTTCAACATTCAGCCGAGCTCATTAAGCACTTAATACAGATCGGAGCCAACTACTCCATGCAGGTGCGTTCTAGCATCACCAGAAAAGCACAACATGCTAAATTTGTAGGCAGCAACCTGCTGCTATAATTCAGTATGAAGCCAAAATAGGGGAAATGTTTGCTTAGATCGCAGGTGTTTGGCACAAGGCAGTAGGGATCACTAGGTAAATATGAGCACAATTGAATACACACACTGTAATCAAAGGTCACAAATGAAGTAGGATTTCATGGGGACGTGTGACGGCTTTACAGATATTGTATGGTGCCTTGTTTCAATGTATCTCATCTGATTTTGTCATGTCTGTGCAAACACGTGGTGAGGTTTGATATAGGCAACATTCAGAACTGTCAGAGCAACATAAATCTGAGTTGAAAGTTGTGTCAACACATATGTCAGCAGGCAGTGCAGCAGTGCACATACACACACACACACACACACACACACACACACACACACACACACACACACACACACACACACACACGCACACACACACACACACACACACGCACACACACACAGTGCACACACACGCACACACTCACACACACACACACACACGCACACACACACACGCACGCACACACACACACACACACACACACACACACACACACACACACAGTATCAGCATACCAAATGTCTGTCTGATAGCTAAATGAATCTATTGATCTGTGAAATGTAATAACTGCAATCACTGCACATATGTTCAGAGAATGTGGGCTTTACATTCTAAAGACAAGATGCATAATCAGTGCTAGCCCATGCTAAGTTGCTTTGTGAAATTCACACAATTAAAACATTACATAACATGGCATGATTGACTCGATCATTAATTTTGCAATGCAAATGAAAAATTCCTAGGTAATATCCCTTTTTAATCACTGTTACAAACTTCCACACCTTAATTGATACCTACACACAGCCAAAAATTGAAAAGAAACGCTTTAACTGCGACAGCTGTGCATGCTTTTGAGCCAAAGCCCACGGTGTAGATTCTCACTGTCAGAAAATAATCTCTCATTCCTGTAGTTCAATCAGCAAGCTGCTGTGCTATTTTAAGCATACATACAGCAGTCTACGTTTACAATGTTTTGTTTTTTTATTTGCGGTTTGAGAAAAAGCATCTGAAACATAAGGTATGAAATAGATTGAGGGGAGTAAATAGATTTAATTAACTTCAATAAATTAACTCCAAGAATGTTTCCAAGAAATTTTAGAAATGATCTATGCAGCAAGATCAATACATAAAGTCACACGGACATTAGCCCTTCAACACCAGTTTCCAGCCTTGTTCCATTACTCACATTAATTGAATGTGTTAGAGTCTTTCAAGTTACATTTTCAAGAAAATTGATGCCACTTGTTTTATAAGTTAACTGTGAGAGCACTATCTTTTGAACCCAAGGCATGGCATTGTATCGAGAAAGACATGCATACATGTAATTCATTTGAGAACAAAGATACGTAATAACTGAATGCTTCCTATATTACAGTAAGCAAGCCTATTTAAAATGTAATCTATTAAAACACCTGATAGTTTGATCAAGTTATAACAGAAATAACGGATTAATTACATTTTCAACCTTGTTAATCTTGTACACTAATCTATACACGGACCAAAATATGAATAAAAACCATTGGAACCGATGGAACCAAAGTCCTGATATGTCAGTGACCTTTGACCTCTGTAGATCTACCCGGATGAGGGCCACGACCTGTCACTGAAGAGCCAGCACCACCTGAGCGAGTCTCTGACCGGCTTCTTCCAGGCCTGCCTGCACCCTTGTGTGCCTCCTCTGCCAGAGGAGGAGGATGAGGATGAGTGATGAAGAGCGGAGACAGACAGACAGAGAGCCGACACACCACTGGAACTTTTACCAACACTGACCAACACTGAGACCTATGGGAGAGGTCTGACACAGAGATAAGAGACTGCCACAGAAGGGGAGTGTGTGTGTGTGTGTTTGTGTGTGTGTGCCTGTGTGCGCCCATGTGTGTGTGTGAGAGAGAGGAAGTGTGTGTGTGTGTGTGTGTGTGTGTGTGTGATTTTTTTGTGTATTCTTATTTGAATGTGCATGCTCCTTTCATGTGCTCTATGTATGTAGAATGAGTGTGTGTGTGTGAGTGTGAGTGTGCGTGCACATGTGTGTATGTATGTATAGGTATGTTGTGTATTGTTTTATTGTATTGGCATTTGTGAGTTATTTGAAGGATGACTGGAAGCCTATTAGTGGAATAGCACAAGAAACAGGTAGAAGAGCAAGTGACTGGAAGTTTCCACACACATTAATAGAAAATCACTTACTGTTAACATGTGCTCATGTGTGTTTGCAAGTGTGTTAGCGCCTGTGTGTTCCCCGATGGGAAATTTCCACTTGTCAAAATGGGCCACTTAACATTTCTGACAAAAGCACAGACCTGGCTTCGCCCCTCTCTCGTTCTCGCTCCTTCTCCAGTATTGACTTGGCTTTGCCATTTACCTTAAATGTTGGTACGGTGACTGCATGTTTCGTTAGAACTCATTTACCAGCATTGATCGGACTTGTGATTTTGACCCCCACCCCCCTCACACACACACACACATAAACCCACACACCATGGGCCCCTAACCCCCTCCAAAACAAGGCGGTGATTACCCTGAAAATTATGATGTGGTAGCAGGAAATCATAGCGCCACGCTAAGACCATAATAGTTCTGTGGCTAGACATTCTATCTGGTTCCTAAGTGATTCTTTTCTGTTTTGGATTGTCAACGATATTGCTGTCATTTCAGACACCCCTGCCCGATTAATAAATCTATCACACTGCTTACACTAGTCAGAATGCTTGAAGTGTTAACTATGTATGCTAATCTGATAACAACACTGATGAGCGTTTTGTTACTCTCCAACATCAAATTCAGCCTCAATTCTAATCAATACAGCCCATACTGCTTAAGCTATCAAACAAGAGAAAATCCACCATTTCTACCAATACTTCCTACCACTGGTCAGTGTGATCGCCGCCTTAGAGGTCCCGTGCAGTATGTACTTCATATTCTTTTCACATCAACAAAACGAGTGTGGCTGTCCACAAGTGCAATTTCCTACCCACCCTACCCCACTCCACCCCACCCCTCCCCACTCACTGGATGTTGGTAGATAACGCACCCCGAACCCAGCTACAGTCCATGTGTAAATATGTATATTTTAAAAATTGTCGGTGGAGGGAATTGATAACTAGGGATAAATTATATTCGTTATGTTTGTTGGGCTTTAAGTTTTCTTGGGTTTTTTTGTTTGTTTTTGTTATTGTTTTTTTCTTGAAAATGGATTTTGTAAAGGCTTGAGACTTCATTTTGCCATTCTTAAGCAAAGAGCTCATGTGGGTGGGACTACTCGCTATTGTCTTATAGAGATGATTCAAAATGAATTAAACACACTTTGTGAAGTGAGTAGGCCTCTGTGGTGTTGTTTTATGTATACAGGTGAACGCACACATGCACACGCGCACACACACAAAAAAAAAACACACACACACACACACGCGCGCGCGCGCGCGCACGCACACGTACACGCACACATACACACACACACATACACACACAGATCACAGGGGGACAGTACTGTACATAGGAGAACAATCACTCATGGTCTACATACACACACACACACACACACACACACACACACACCCATACACGTGCACGCACACACACACACACACACACACACACACACGCCCATACACGTGCACGCACACACACACACACACACACACACACACACACACACACACACACGTCCACACACGTGCGTGCACACACACACACACACACACACGTTGTCTGGGTTAAAAAGATAGGGTGAGTTGCTCAGACTTCTACTATGATGAGATACAAAATGGTGGGTGCAGAACCACCTGACAGATATCAGGAAGTCTCTCTTTTTCAGTGTGTTCATTTTCAAGGAAGTCGGCCTCAGCACCAATCACATCACTTCCACACACACACACACATCTGCAATTACAGAAGTCATGTATTTTCCTTTGATGAGCAGCAGTCACTAAGATATAAGTAGATCACAGGAACTTATGAGACCAAGACTTACTGTATATAGAAAAAATGAGATTTTGACAGGAACATAATAACTGTAATAAGACAGGTACCTACAGTACCTACCCTCCATCACACACACACACACACACACACACACACACAGTACAGAGATGTAGAGCCAATTCTCAGGAGTGAAAGTTGTTCAGACAAGGGCATGTCCCACGTCCCTCTCCCCTGGGTCCCCCATTAGGGATCTCCCAGACAGATTTCATTAGCGCACAGTCTGAGCCAATTAAACCCACAGCCCCAGTCTGGGTCTGATTAATACCTTCATGGTGCTCGCCAGTCCCAGTGCTAGACAAGGGCGAGCGAGCACTCACACACACACACACACACACACACACACACACAGCACACACAGATAGAAAGAGAGATCACATGCCATAAGCCACACACATGCATAGTTCAGTCCCTTCGGGACATGACATTCACATTCATACACACACACACACACACACACACATACATACACACACACACACACACAGTGCCATAGCTCAGTGCCTGGGCCACACATTCCTCTGATAGTTCCCTGGGCAGGTGTTAGCACATGGCCATGCTCCGCACTATATATCATCTCTGGCCTTCTGCTGAGTGTTAATTATCCCTGTTCCTGAGAAATGCCTTCCATCATTACACAGTGTCAAATTTTGTACAGCATTGCATTGATACTGAATGTAAACAAGGTTACCCTGTGTTGCCTAACTGTGTTCATCTCACCCGAAATGAAAGCAGCAATTACTCTCAGGTGAAAGAAAAACAGACCAAGATAGTGTTACAAGGGAAGTTGTTTTGTATGGATCGCACATAAAGCAAAACTAAAGAACAAGGTAGGCATTGCTTTGCATTAGCTTTCTCTTGAATGTACTTTGGTAAAATACCTTTTTATTAAAGGTGCAGAGTAGATAAAGGTGCAAAGGTAAATAGTTCAAACATTTGCATACAAATGTCCATACAACTTACCAAGATAATTCATCAGACCTGTCCAGGTGGTTGCACATTTCCCATGGAATAAAAAAGCAGCACCTGTTGGATGATGTCCTCAGTATACAGGTGCCCGTACAGTATAGACTGTGTAGCCTGCTTGAGTGAAATATTAGCAATTTACCAACTCATTAAACCTGAACAGAGAACTAAATATAGACAGGGACTATTATTTTTATCAAACAAAATGCACTGTGAAAGCTTATCTGTATGCAGGTGTCCTGGCACCTGTAACCAACAGTTAGCCTATATTTAATCACACACTATTCTATTCTGCTAATGTACAATCATATGCAGTTTGACTAATTATAATTGTTATTATAGGCCTACAAGGGCAACAAGTATACAAAGATAAATGCCAGCATTAAGTACCTGACCGACAGTTATTGTGTTCGCTTAAGGCACAGTTTGGGTCAAACAACAATTAGAGTCAGCTCACCTCAGCCTATTTCCCCTATTTCAACTATAATTGATATCATGCTCTCTCTAATTGATTGAATGAGGATGTTAAATTAATTTCAGCCTAAATACAATTTTATACCAATTGGGCACATTGCTGTAGTTTAATGTATTACATAGCTTAATAAAGGGAAGTGAAGCTTTCAGTTCATTTGTGTAGCCCCCTAAACATTGTACCCTGCAACATCTGTAATTATTACCCTGTAAAGATCTGTATATCTGTATATCTAAAAACATAACCAGAAAGCAGCCAAATATGACATTTTAAATGCTAGCCAAGCGTTAGTGTCTAGTGCTGATGTTTCAGAGATTGCAAGGTTTTGTTGCAATAAGTTCACCGCCACTATTCACATACAATGTAAGATGTATAATAGGTGTCTGATTGAATTTGAAATACAAAAATATGTGGAATATTAATCCTTCCTCTGGAAAATCAGTCCTGCAGTGCTATGGACCTCATGAATTCACAAGTATTCAAGTAAACAATCTCTCTCTTTTGCTTGAGATTTGAGTGTGTCTCCATCTAGTGTATGCATGTTGTTAGCTCAGCTTGGACTTCGCACAAATGTGCTGCTTAAACAGACCAGACGTTCCCTCACCTGGCAATTTGATAAGCCTATTTAACCTCTGACTTTAGCCTACATTCAGAAGCGGAACATAACCTATTGGCTAGGCCTGTGTGCAGGTCCTAACTGCATCAAAGGTTCAAATTTAGCAATTCAGGAAGTTCACTTATTAGGCCTACACATTCTCTGTAGACCCATAAAGTGTCCATTCATTCATTCTTTCAATTCATTGTAATATTAGGCAATTGGGATCCCTGTATTTTATTAGGCTATGCATTTTTGCATTAGAAAATTAATGTTGGGCTCCAAATATAAGTATAAATTTCTGCTGAAGTGTACACCATCCATCCAGTCATTAAACAAAGAAGAATGTAGGCTAGTTAACCGACTTAACCGAAGTGTGGACTTGCCTACAACTGAGCAGCATGAGGAACGTGAAGAGAATAGGCCTAGTAGTCAAGGAATACGGCTTTTATTATGGTCTTTAAAAAAAAAAAAGACTTTTATCGTAAAATACTACGGAATGGTCCCGGAAATGAGTTTTGGAACGATGTTCGACTGGAAACCTACACACAAGGAAATGTGCCCAGAGACATTTTTCATTTTGTAAAAGTAACCATTGCATTGCTATTTATGCTAGACCATTTTAGGTTATCAAATTAGGTCTCTTGTGATTCTTTTTTAATATATAATGGCTCTTTGTATAAACCTTTGACAAAGAGGCTAATTTATTCTATGTTGATTTGTTTGTAGAGGGTGATATTTGGAAAGTGCACGCGTGTGGGCGCGGTTTGGAACGTTTGTTAACGCCAAGTGAGAACTTGTGATCAGATTGATTGTTTGACATGTGAGTATTACAGCTAAAATCGATCCTCTTCTTCAAGTATGGTTTAATGTTTCATGATGCACACAGAGCATTTGATTATTTCTACAGGTTGCATTAGAAATCGGCACTTTAAAATACGTTTTTTTAAAGGAAACGTAGTTGAGCACGTACTGGAAAGGAGAAAGTTTCGAGAATTGAATGGCAATTCAATGATTTTTAGTTAGTTGACACTGACTTTACTATGGCATTTTGTTGGTAATGTTATGATTTGACCACCATCGTTGCACGAATGAATGCAGCCTTTCAGTAGGGCTTCGACCCGTAACTACGGCGACATGTGGCTTATTAGGTAGTTTAATCAATTTTTGTTGTGCGCATGGAATTAGCGCTGTTGCATTGGAGTCAGGAGTCCATTGACAAGAATCCGCAGTCGTTGGTGGGAGGATGAGCTGCCCCAAAACGGAACCGCACGTAGTCAAGGAGGAGGTAGGCCTTGATTAATTGCAGTTCACCAGCAGTATAGTTACAAGACAGATGACTGATTTGTTACTCGTGATTGTGCTGAATTTGAGGCATCCATCGAATGACAATGATTTTAGATGAACCCACACTGACGCACTTGCCAAATACTGTCTAGTAACGGGTGTTTCCAGTTTGAGAGCAAGGCCAGCTATAAATAATTCTGCGATTGTCGTAGCACAGTGGATCTAACTGCAAATGATTACTCAATACCTGTGTATGTTGCACTCATTTTACCATACATTCCCAAGGTGCTAGCAACTGGAAAATGGGTGAAGCTTGAACGAACTACGTATGTGGATCCTGCTGATAAAATCAGGTAGTCATTTATTGGAAATGCCATTTAGCCTAGGTGTCAACATGGAATTATGGATCAGATTGCAAGCATGTTTAACCTGGAATGATCTATTCTCCCTCTGTGTTTTTAAAGGACATGGGAGACTGCAAAGAGAACAACAAGACCTTCCAACACAGATGCAGATGGTATGTATGATGTCTGTAGAATATCCTTTTTGTTTTGTTTCGTTTATCACTATGTGTACTGTTGTGTGTGTGCATTAGGCTATATTCATATATATATATATTTCACAGTATTTGGTTAATGTAGTACACTATTCAAATATTTTGTTTTTGTGTGCACCAAGGTGTTGGAATCATTGCAATTCTGAAAAGAACCCTCCATAAAGACTGTGTTGTCATGGTGAAACAGTTCCGTCCACCAATGGGATGTCATACACTTGAGTTTCCTGCAGGTCCGTCCATCAATCAGTCATTAGCTTTCAAGCTAATTAGCTTTCAAGTGAATCACCCCTTTCATAATTCCCTGGGATGTTTGTTGTGACATTTCCGAATAGTCATCCTGCTGTATTTGGTCCATAGTTGTACTTTACTTACAGTTTTACAGTTCACATCATGACCATACTTGCAGCAGTGATAGGATAGGGTGGTGTTGAGATAGATTTGTAACTTGCACTTTTTTGCACTCTAGGTCTCATAGATAATGACGAAACTGCAGAGATCGCTGCTTTGAGGGAACTGAAGGAGGAAACGGGTTACAAGGGAGAAGTGGTGGGAGTCACTCCAGGTAAGGCAGAAAGCTGTCTCTTATCATGCAGCATCCCATGCATAGTCATGGGAAATGCCAGTATCTTCACATGCTGGTGTACTGCACAAAGCTAAATGCTTGTCCTCTCCTTTTTCCAGTCACATGTTTGGACCCTGGGCTTTCCAATTGCACCACTCAGATTGTCATGGTGAACATCAATGGGGATGATGTGGAAAACGTCAACCCTACCCAACAATTAGGTAAGACTACTTCATTCTTAGATTTGCTCTCTCTCCCTCTCTCCCTCCCTCTCTTTCTTTCTTTATTTCTTTTTCTTTCTTTCTTTCTTTCTTTCTTTCTTTCTTTCTTTCTTTCTCTCTCTCTCTTGCCCCCCCTCTCTATTCTTCTCTCTCTCTCACCTGTGATTCCAAGTACAGTACGTAGTCCGTCTGAATGGTTGTTGTTATTTTAGCTCAACAGCTAATCAAATTACACCCCTCCATTCTGTTCTCCTGAACGAAAGATCCCTGATTACTAAACGCTCTGCTTCAACCCTCTCTGCCTAAACCGCTATGTTAATTTGCTGAGCTGTTTATCGCTCAATCCAAGCCACTCAAACATTCAAACTCAAACGTTCTTTAGCCCACTTAATGGACAGCTGGAGGACTGTGAAGAACAATTTGCTGGATTTGAGAAATGTGTATTGAATTAGAATTGCAGATTGCACTTTTAAATATTTCAGAGAAAGAGAAGTACAGAGAAAGATCTGTTTACTGGAAGTCCAATATATGAAGGATTTTTCATCTTGGAACTTAATACATGAATGATATACATGCAATGTTTGCGATCTGTAACATTTTCTGGTTTATGTCTTTCAGGTGAAGGGGGTAAGTTTTTTTATTATTTTTTTATTTGTACAATTTCATGGATAATTTATGATCATGTTAAAAACACAATCTTAACTGACATATTATTTTGTGTAGAGTTTGTTGAAGTTATCCTTCTTCCTCTTGATGAATTTCAAAAGAAAATTGATGGTGAGTTTTATCCCATCACAGTCTTCAATAAAATAATTCATTTATCTTTTTTTATGTTTTAAAAATAAACAATATTTTTATATGTCTTCTACTCTTAGAGGTTATAAAGAAGGGAAACATTTCGGTGGACTCAAAGGTTTACATTTATGCCATGGGAATGTCTCAAGCCTTCTTCAAACCCAATGAGTTGCCTGTGCTCAAACAGTGAAGCCTGTGATCTACCTCTTTCCCTGGCCTACTCAACACATGTGGCATTCCCATACAGCTCTGGTACGGAGGACCTTGCCAGGCAAAAGATTGCTGGAAAGATGACAAGGAAAAAAACATACTTGTTTGTTTGTGAAATTATGTTGAACTACTTGGAGTGCAAGTGGTGAAACCTTAATGCATTTAACCACCACCCCTTGTGTGGTTACCCTGGCTGTCTAAAACATTCCTAACATTCTAACTAAATGTAGCACTGTTTGTCAGTTTATAACATGAGAAGTAATTACATTAGATACTGTAGTTGCCTCTGTGTGCCTTCCTGGATGTCGAGGTGATGTGGTGTAGAGATGGTTATTCGTCACACACAGTGTGGAAACACTATTGCAGTGTGGGCTGAATGCACTACTATCTTTGCTGCTCTGCAGCTGAGAGAACAGTATGGCAATGGTGCCGCTGTATTAGAAGTCTTAACAATTAATTTTAAATGGACTAATAAAAATGTTGCTGAGACATTTAGGTGTTGGGATTTTCTTAAATATATTGGTCTTGTACAGAAGAGTTACATATCTTGTCCTGTGTTGAACTGGAAACGATAAAAGATCAGGTAAGTATGCACCATGGTTATTTTCATGGTCACATATGCTCCTTGGCCTATTATAATTGTGTCATTTGTATGAGCGTATTTGTTTATTTTTGTGTTTTTATTATTGTATAAATATATTTAAATATTATGAAGTACTTGCATCAGCATACATCCAAAAGTGCAGGTAGAGTTATTATAAGAGGTTATTCCTGACTGACTGTTGAAATCTTTGCGCACTAATCAGGATTTTTAAAACAAAGCAAATTGAAGCAAACTGCTTTTAGAAGTATTAAGACTGGCTCCTTGCCCCATGTAGTGGTTTCCTGTCCTCCTGGTTCATTCATTCTGTACGGTTCTTTTGTTCAAGTCGGAAAGACAAGCGGTAGGCCCCCCAGCCAATCACGTTTGGTTTCTCAGACCCATGCTGCACGGTCTTCGCTTTCCGCCGCCTATGTGAGTTATTAGCGTCTGGCAGCATTGGCTGCTAATATAAGCAACAACACCGTAGCACGTAGTTTATTCAGATAGCAAGAAGTAGGTGAAATAAACAGGTAAGACATACCCTTAGTACTCCCAAATAACTAAACAACTTTGCTGGAAGTACCCCTGTACAAAAATAGCTGAATACTACTAAACTGTCTAGAACTACCTAGCTAAACAGCTGTGCTAATAAGCTAACACATACGGCTAGCCACCATTGATATCGAAATCCGTATGTCTTGCACCGTTTTCCGTATACAACCTCTGTTTACGAAGCCGTAGTTTTACTTGAAAGGTGGACCAACAAGTAACTCTAAACGACGCGGTGTAAACAGCTATTTACATAGTAACAGTGTATCCTGAATATAAAAGTCAGAAGAGCATCTTGGCTAGCATAGTTAGCTAACGTTACCTTGTTAGCCTATGGTAAACTTAGTACACTTGTGTCTGAATTGTTAACCATGGTTGTGTGGTCTGATAGAACTCAAATCTTGTTGCGAGGGAAGGACTGAAATGAACAGCTGTCATGGCCTTGGCTTGTGAATGGCCCGATGTGTGCATTTTGATTCATATAACGTTGTTGCCAGCTGTCAGAATCCATCTTTAGTTCTTAGGCATGATAATCTTTGTAATGTATGTCACATACACTGTTAACCTATTGGAATGGCTGGTTACACATTATGATCCTGTTCTTGGAAGTAACTCTGCTGTAGTGTCACTTGTCAGTGTTTGAAGTGCTAGATCCTGACTGTCAGTTGCTGATCTTTGCTGTTCTTATCAAACTTTTCTGCCTTCCAGTGTAACCAAGTTCAGGAGGGCTGACACAAGATGTCCGACAGTGCGGGCTTGCAGTTTGTCAGCCCGTATGCCTTCGAGGCCATGCAGAAGGTGGATGTGGCTCGGCTGGCTGCCCTCAGTGACCCGGAGCTGAGGCTGCTTCTTCCCTGCCTGGTGCGGATGGCCCTCTGCGCCCCAGCTGACCAGAGCAAAACCTGGGCCCAGGACAAGAAACTCATCCTCAGGCTGCTGTCCGGGGTGGAAGCAGTGAACTCCATTGTGGCTCTGCTCTCAGTAGACTTCCATGCTCTAGAGCAGGACGCCAGGAAGGAACAGCAGCTCAGGTAACACCCAGATCGCTGAGTTGTAACGCACCTGCCCTTAGCCTTTGTTGCCGCCCACAGAGAGATTTTAGATGATATTGAAGTTTTCTACCTAAACACCAAGGTCTTTGTTGACATAAGAGCCAGTAAACCTAGTCCTAGATTAAAATCCCCCTTTCAGCGGTGATCATTGAAGATCTCATCGAGGACCAGGCTTAGTTCATGTCTGGGAAACATGTTGATACACGCATACAGTAATCCTTACAGGCACTGTCTGGAAAACCACCCTGCTACCGTAATTTCCCAACCACAAGTATACATTGACTTTGCTAAATTTCTTCAGCTATAAGGTTAATACAGGGGGCAGTTCATATGTTATTAATATGGTTTTGTCGGCTAAATACACAATGTGGCTAATAAACAGGAAGTTACTGTACCTCTAGCATCACCACTTCTTTCTCACAGACACAAGGCAGGTGGTTCTAATGGGGAGAGTATGCTGGTGTCCCAGCTTCAGCGCGGACTCACGCTGGACTTTGAGCACAGTGACCCTCTGCACAGGCTCAGGCTCGCCCTCAGCGAGCTGCTGGTCATCATGAACAAGGTAAAGAAAAGTGCTACAGTTTGCAATGTGTTAAAAATGGTAAATGAACTGCATTTATGTTGCGCCTTTTCCTGGTGCTGAATTACTCCTCCACCTCCAGAGCTACTGCTGCCCCAAATCACTATTAATGTGTAAAAATGTGTTTGCAGAACAGTATTATTGTCTTGTGCATCTATGTGTCTGTTTTGCATGTCATTGTACAAGTCTGTGCATAAGCACTCAAGAAAGACTGATCAAAAAATATTGGAACTCGAAATAGGTTTTTATAGCAAAGGGTAATGTTTTCTCACACCCCTGTGTATCACATTTTGCAGGTGGCTGACTCAAACGGGGAGTTTTTTATGAAGTCGTCAGAGCTGTTTGAGAGTTCTGTGTACCTGGAGGAACTTGCAGACGTCCTCTGTATTCTTCAAGCAGGTACACACACCTCATTTATGTTTAGTGATTTAGGCCTTCTGTGTGGGTAGAATAGCACTCTGTAGCATGTAAAACAGGTCTATCCTTGAACTTGTAAATTGAAACCTTGACTCTGACCCTTTTCAGTATCCATTTACTGGGTTTTATAGTCAGAATCCAGCAATGACCGTGGATGTAGACTAAATATCTTGCCCATTATTCAGTCGTATTATTTTGTTCATTGATTCTTCTCTGGTTGTATTTCTTTTTGACTCTGAGGACGCAGTGCGTCAACATCAGTTGATTGTGCACCATAATAAAACAAGTTTAAAAGTTCTCTGAGTGCTCCGGTCACCCCTGGGTTAAGTCTCTTGGAAGTAGCCCAGCCAGTTTCTCTGACCCTTTGGTCCTGGACTGTGAGCACCGAAAAGGCTTGAGCGCACCCTTCTTACAAGTTCTTCTCTGGTTATGTTTGTGTCCTTGACAGAGCTGCCATCCTTGTTGCCCATTGTTGATGTGGCTGAAGCGCTGCTTCATGTTCGTAATGGAGAGTGGTTTCTCTGTCTGCTTGTTGCCAATGTCCCCGACAGCTTCAATGAAGGTACGTTTTGTCGTTTTAGCTTTTCCCGATGCAATCTACCTTCAAAATAGTTAAAATTGTTAAATTGTATGATTAATATTTTATAGGTTAAAGGACTGTTCTTAATGTGTTTAAAGATCGAAAGACCCGCTTTTAACTGCCCATCACTGTATCACCTCTTTTAAGTGCACAATTGTACACCTCAACAAGGCCAAACCCAAAATTATCTAGGCAAAAAATGCTAAAAATAAATGTTGACCACATAAAAAAAGACTACTTCTGTTACTTATTTTTTCTATTCAGAGGATGAATGTTTTTCCCAATTTTCCTGTGTTTCTGTGTGTAACTGCAGTGTGCCGGGGTCTGATTAAGAGCGGCGAGCGGCAGGACGAGGAGAGTGTCGGGGGCCGGCGGCGGACCGAGGCTCTGCGGCAGCTCTGTCAAATGAACCCCACCCAGGCCCTCAACATCCGCGCCATGGTGGTGAGCTCACACAACCAAACAGCACCACTGACATTTTTGGCTTGCCTCATTCATATTAAACCATACAAATGACAAAAACAACTAGCTTTAACTACAAATATCCAGAACAGCCTACAAAGGTGAATACTCTTGGCAGTCTAGAAAAAGCAGGGAAAAAACATTGCCACATTTTACTGAAAATTATTATTTTTTAAAAAGGCTAGTAAGTATTAAATGGAAAATGGCAAAAGCATTGTCTGAAGGAAATTATTGTTATGACTTGCTACATAATCATATGGTACAAGTTGATGATGATGTTCTGGTTTCCCTAAGTGTAAACACAAGCTGTGCTCTCTCAGGTGGAGGAGTGTCACCTGCCTGGCCTGGGCGTGGCTCTGACTCTGGACTATAAGCCCGACTCAAGCGACGAGGCGGTCAGCCCTCTGGTGTCCTTCGTCAGCGGACTCCTACTGGGTACCAACAGCAAAGTGCGCACCTGGTTCGGCCTGTTCATCCGCAACGGCCAGCAGGTAACGCCATGCAGATACACACACACACACACACACACACACACACACACACACACACACACACACACACAATGAGGCAGAGTAATAAACAGTCCACAGAAGAAAAACACAGAAGAGATTTTATTGCGCACATTTTGAGTAACAGAAGTTTTAATGCATTCCCATGTTCTCATGGCCCAACCTCACTCCCCCTCTTTTTTCCTCTCCCTCCCTCCCTCTCTCTTACTCTCTTCTGCTGTCTTCCCATTATCTTGTGTACTTTCTTTTTGTCTCTCCTTCCTGCTTTCATCTGCTATCCTGTTACTCTGCCTCCACTCACTTATCTCTCTTTACTTCCTCTCTTCATTTCTGTCAATCTACCCATCTTTTTCTTTTTCTCCTCCTTCGCCTTCCATCCCCTTCCATTTCTCCCTCTTACCACCTCTCTCTCTCTCTCTCTCTCTCTCATTCTCTCTCTCTGTCTCTCTCTCTCTCTCTCTCCCTCCCTTTCATCCTCCAGAGGAAGCGTGAGAGCAGCTCGGTGCTATGGCAGATGCGTCGGCAGCTCCTGCTGGAGCTGGTGGCCATCCTGCCGCGCTCACGTAGCACCCACGTGCCCAACGACAGCGAGGGCGGCGGCAGCAGCGGAGGGGGCGCTGGGGGCTACTCGGGCCTGAGGGAAGAGCACGTGGTGAAGGCCAGCGCTCTGCTGCGCCTCTACTGCGCCCTCATGGGCATCGCTGGGCTCAGGTGAGAGGCCAAGCGCCACCCATCGGCGCTCTCTCCACTGGTAGAGCCTCAACCCATGCCTTTATTTGATCAACGAAGGAACTGTTACTGTAGCTGTTATGGTTATGGGATTTTGCAGACGCCTTTGTCCAAAGCGACACACGCATACAAAAACAACATAATATTTAAAACATCTGAGTACTCTGAATGTGTATACAAACTGGATCATGACATCAACTGAATTAAAAAATTGTTTCCCAACTACTCAAACAACCTGTTAGTTGATAAATGTGATTGTGTTAAAGGTTCTTTTTACAGATACAAAACATGTAACAACATAATACGTAACAATGAAAATAGCAAGCACTCTGAATGTGATTACAAGGTGGATAATGAAGACAGTTTTACTGGCTTTACTGTTTCTTACTCAGTTAATGTTCGTGTGTGTGTGCGTGTGCGTGTGCGTGTGTGTGTGCGTGTGTGCGTGTGTGTGTGTGTGTGTGTGTGTGTGTGTGTGTGTGTGTGTGTGTGTGTGTGTGTGTGTGTGCGCGCGTGTGTGTGTGTGTGTGTTTTCCACCCCTCAGGCCCACAGACGAGGAGGCTGAGCAGCTGCTGCAGCTGATGACCAGTCGTCCTCCGGCCACCCCCGCCGGCGTGCGCTTCGTCTCTCTGGCCTTCTGTAAGCTGCTGGCCTTCCCCACGCTAGTCAGGTACAGCGCACTCAACCACGCACATCAACACCCCACTCGCACATCAACACCCCACTCACACAAACCTCACAGAAGTGTACCGAGGACTGTTGAAAGAATCAAGATTAGTGGTAGAAGATTTGCCAAATTTGAACACACCTCTGCCTTCAAACTTCACATACCACGTCCTTCATTGCCCCCCCTGGAGTGTGTGGGAGTTGATTTCCCTAACTCCGGTAGGGAGCCCTACTCCCTCCTCCATCCTAACACCTCCGTCCCTCCGCATTTTCCCCACCTGTCTTGTCTCCAGTGCTCCTGGGCAAACTCACCGTTGGTACTTTTTAATCAGTTGAACACACCTGGTTTTGCTTGCTGTGAAAGATGTGTGACAGATGGACTGTCTGTATCAGCTGAGTCCCAGGAGCAGGGTTGAGAACCACTGCTATATCCTATCTGGTCTGAGTCAAGTGTTGTGCCCTCTGGTGGCTGTGTGTGGTGGTGCCTGTGAGAGCTGGTGGGTTTGTGTGTCCTCCTGAGTCTCCTGTTGTGCCCTCTCTGCAGCACCCCAGAGCAAGAGCAGCTGATGGTCATGTGGCTCAGCTGGATGATCAAAGAGGAGGAGTACTTTGAAAGGTGAGACAGTGTAAAGCTTTGAACATTTTTTACAATGTTGTGAAGTTGTATTGCTGAAGTAAACTCTCCAGAATGTAGTCTTTAAATGGAATATTTTTTTTCAGAAGTGTCTCATTCTGTTCTCTAGTTTTAAAGAGAAGTCTTTCTTTCTTTCTTTCCTTCCTTCCTTTCTTGCTTTCTTTCTTTATTCTGTTCTTTCTCTCTGTCTTTCCACTTGTCCTTCCATCCCTCCTCCTCAGTGCTGCTGGAGTGTCTGCTTCCTTTGGGGAGATGCTGTTACTGGTCGCCATGTATTTCCACAGCAACCAACTGAGTGCCATCATTGAGCTGGTGTGTTCTACTCTGGGAATGAAGGTGAGCGGTCACTGACAGCAGACAGCCTGACCACTTCAATAGTACAAAACGCTAGTGCAAATACACACTATGCCTATTTTTGATATGAGACGTTGCCATTGCAGCCCCTACAGGTTGCAGTGGTTAAATTAAAAAGAATAAAAAGATATTGTGAATTTGAATTTGTGGGGGAACTGTGCCCTGCCATGTGGGTACCACATTAGCAGTCTTTTCCCGGTCGTTTAGGTTAAAATCAACTAAAACAGTCTGTAGGTTAATTAGTAGAAAAAAAGTTGTTAGTGGCAGCCCTAATGTTAAGCAAAACTCTTAGGTAGCAGAAATGTGGCTGTTTGATGTACTGAAGATCCATTAATTGTGGCTAAAATGAATGCCGCAATGAAATCCTGCACAATGCTTATTACTGAATCAAATGCTCATCTTTCTCCATAGATTGCCATTAAACCAAGCTCTCTGAGCAAGATGAAGACCATTTTCACCCAAGAGATCTTCACTGAACAGGTATCCTATTGCACAGACCTTGCACGAACCAAATACTGTTCTGAAGTAACTTCCCATTTTGGTCTTGTGTGGTGTACTTCCTATCGATGTCACCTGAAGCCGGCGATTTTGTCATTGTGTGTTTTGATTGTTTGGGTTGAAATGATCCTCATCTGTACCATGTAAGGATATAAGTTGTGCTGTAAAGAGACTTGGATGTGTGTGCCATAGGTGGTCACTGCCCATGCAGTCCGGGTGCCCGTCACCAACAACCTGAGTGCAAACATCACAGGCTTCCTGCCCGTGCACTGCATCTACCAGCTGCTGAGGAGCCGAGCCTTCACCAAACACAAGGTCTCCATCAAGGTAAGATGGCAGCAAGTAGAACCAGTCACCAGCTCATCCCAAAGCTTATTGGTGGATGCATCATCTAATTCAATCTAAATTATCTTAAGCATTATATGTAATCATTTGATTGCATAAACATCAGTTTTGTATAGTGTTTTGTATTGGCAGCAAATTCTATAGTAATAAAAAGTGTGTGTGTGTGTGTGTGTGTGTGTGTGTGTGTGTGTGTGTGTGTGTGTGTGTGTGTGTGTGTGTGTGTGTGTGTGTGTGTGAGTGATCGTCATCCCTCAGGACTGGATCTTCAGACAGCTGTGTGAGAGCTCCACCCCTTTGCATACCCAGCTCCTCCCACTCATCGATGTCTACATCAACTCCATTCTCACCCCCGCCTCCAAGGCCAACCCAGAGGCCACTAACCAGCCAGTCACGGAACAGGAGATCCTCAACGTCTTTCAGGGAGTGACAGGGGTAGGTCGGGTCCTGCTGACTGAACACATAACATGGTGTATTCAAGTGTATTATCTGGTGCTTTGTACCTTTATAACCATGCAATATCTAATCCACCTGAAGTTCAAGTTGGCTGCTAGTTAGTAAGTATGCTCACATAACTTTCCTTGATTTCAAACAATTTATATCAACAAAACTTCCAGTGTTTATCCCTTTGTGTCCCTCTTGCACATTACTGTTCCTCACGGATCTCTCTCTCTCTCTCTCTCTCTCTCTCTCTCTCTGTCTCTCTCTCTCTCTTCTCTCTCGCTCTCTCTCTCCCTCTCTCTCTGTCTCTATCTCTCTTCTCTCTCTCTCTCTCCCCCTCTCTCTCTCTCTCTCTCTCCCTCTCTTCTCTCTCCCTCTCTTCTCTCTCTCTCTCTCTCTCTCTCTCTCTCTCTCTCTCTCTCAGGGGGATGGTGGGCGCGGGCGTTCCCGTTTCAGTATCACAGCCCAGCTCCTCATCCTCTACTACATCCTGTCCTACGAGGAGGCACTGCTAGCTAACACCAAGTCACTGGGTGAGTACAGTGTTCTCTCTTCGGAGTCCTCTGCCCCTCTAATGAGGTAGTAATTAACATGACTTAATTAACAGCCTGTGCTTTGTTTGTTGACTTACATTGTTTCCACAGCAGCAGTCACAACTCTGCCCTGGTTTGTTGAGACTTATCCTGAAGACACTTAACTTTCTCTTTCTCTTTCTCTTTCTCGTTCTCGTTCTCGTTCTTTCTCATTCTTTCTTTCTATACATCCCTAACTCTCTGCTTTCAGCCCAAATGCAGAAGAAGCCAAAGTCCTACTCTGCAGCCCTGATGGACCAGATTCCCATTAAATACCTCATTGGCCAGGCCCAGGGACTACAGAAAGAGCTTGGGGGTAAGAAGTTGGACTGTAGCCATTCCCATTTCTATTGGCGCCTTGGCAGCGTTAATGATGGGATACAAGGAACTAAGACCTTCCTAACTAATGCTTCATTCAGTCCACTAATTTGTCTTGCTGTGAACATCTCTCCCCCTCTCTTTCTCTGTCTCTCTCTCCCTCCCTGTCTCCCTCCCTCCCTCCCTCTCTCTCTATCATGACTCTCTCTCTCTGTCTTTCTCCCTCCCTCTCTCTCTCTCTCGGTCTTTCTCCCTCCCTCTCTCTCTCTCTCTCTCTCTCGGTCTTTCTCCCTCCCCTCTCTCTCTCCCCCTCAGGATTGCACTCTGCCCTGTTGCGTCTGCTGGCCACTAACTACCCTCACCTGTGCATGGTGGAGGACTGGCTGAAGGAGGAGGAGGTGACAGGCACACTGCCCCTGCTGCGCAGGATACTGCTGACCAGTCCCACCTGCCTGTACACACACACACAGCTGCAGGAAGGTGAGGATGCGCACTCATGTGTACACACACACACACACACACACAAACACAAACACAAACACAGCTGTAAGAGCTTGAAGACACATACAGACACACATACAGGAAATCACACATATATATATATACACACACACACACACACACACACAGACAAGCACACATGCCCAGAAAAACTGACACACACACACTAACTCCTAAACAGTTATTTGCCATGTGAATGTTAGTACACATGATGAATAAGTGGATTGCAAAATATATCCATTTAATTATCTCCGTAAAGAGGTCAGATACACAGATATATATATAATAAGATGTAATGCATGGAGTCATGATGCACCACCAATTCCCCCCCAAAGCGTTCCAGAAGCTTCCATCTAGCCAGACACGACTACTGGAGATGCTGGAGCACCTGGCCCTGCTGTCGCCCAGCGACCTGATCCCGTACGCCGAGGCCCTGACGGCCAGCATGGGGCTGCTCCTGGACGACGGCGTCCCCCGCAAGGTGCTGCAGACGCTCAACAAGCTGTGGATGGTGCTCAACACAGTCATGCCTCGCAGGTGAGCAGCAGGAGGGTGAAGTGTAGCCGAGGGGCACGGTGGAGCCTGGGTGCTGGTGTGTCTTCCATTTTGTTTTTTGCCTGCCAGCTCTTCCATTTTTCCTATAGTTTCTACTATATTTCAAAACTATGTGTACTTAAAGGTCTAAACCACATGTTAGGCCTTCATCTCCCTCCTCACAGACTGCCACCCCCACTCTGTGAATCAGCACAGCACATACAGTGTTAAAGGGGAACTTTACAACTATTTCAACTTAATAAACCCGTTTAGAAATCATTTGGATGGTTAAATGACCTGTTCCGGTGAAAATGGTTTTTCCATTTTTTTCCCGCTCCCCCTAGCGTCCCCTAGCCTCCCCAGGCAGGCGGAAAACCAACCTTGCAACATTGGGACTACTGTCCCGGTAAGAGAAGTGAGAAACAAGAAACTCGCTTTGAATCGCGTTTCTTACCTTGTAACATCCACATTGTTCTGTCGAACTTATGTTAACCGTTTCGCTAGCTTGTAAACAAATCCATGTGCTTTATTGTTACCTTTTTCCACCGTTTGAAATAGCATAATGCACAACTTCTCCAGCAGAGGGGGAAATATAGCTAATCCTGCCAAGTTTCCCTTTAACACTATTATTATACATTGCTACAGTGTACACGAGTCAAACCCCAATCATTTTACTCTGTTATGCAAGTATAATGTAACAATAATTGATAATTGATTCTCAAACCTTGTGTGTGTGTCCCAGGCTGTGGGTGATGACGGTGAACGCCCTGCAGCCTTCGGTGAAGCTCCTGAGGAAGCCGCGCTACACCCAGAATGACCTGATGGTGGACCCCATCATAGTCCTGCGCTGTGACCCCAGGGTCTTCAGGTATTAGAACACTAAACAGCGCTAATCCATAGTCACTTCTTAGTCATATTTGTCCAGTTTTCGTTATACTTAACTAGTATATAGGCTATATATTTTAACCCCTTAGTTAACATATATTGCATATACAGCTCTGGAAAAAATTAAGAGACCACTGCAAATGTTTCTGTTCTGTTCTCATCCTACAGTTGCTGAGTGACATTTGAATGAGTTGACGGTCATATTCAAAATTAAGAGACCACTGCAAATTTGAGCATGACCGTCAACTCATTCAAATGTCACTCAGCAACCGTAGGATGACATCAGAAAAATGTGCAGTGGTCTCTTCATTTTTTCCAGAGCTGTATATCATTCTTGATGTGTAGGGAAGTGTGGATGTGTTGACTCTATCATAGTGCTGGACTGTGACCCCAGGGCCTGCAGGTATTGCATGACAGAATGCTGGTGCATAGTCACACAGTCACCCAGGGTTAGCCACATTTGTCCTGTTGTCTTCCTGTATGCTTCTCCTCAACATTCAACATGTATGTATATAGCCTGCATGATGTGATTGATTGGAGATTGCATTTGCATAGAACTCCAGACATCCAGACAAAACAAAATACAAAATGATGGTAAACAAATCTATTTAAAGTTGCAGGAAAGCCGCTACAGCTGTGAGAGTAGCAGTGTGTGTGTGCATTTGTGTGTTTGCCCATGTGTCTGAATGCTTTCATGTGAATTTTGCTGACATTGTTTGTGTGTGTATGTGTCTGTGTGTGTCTGTGTGTTTTTCTTATGTTAATGGTATGATGTGTGTCTGTGTATAATGATGAGTCTTCTGGTTTATTCTCAGGTGTCCTCCGCTCATGGACATCACCCTGCACATGTTGAACGGCTACCTGCTGGCCTCCAAGGCCTACCTGAACGCCCACCTGAAAGAGATGGCCGACATGGAGCGCCAGACGCAGACCATCTCTAACCTGGGCCTGAGCGGGCAACCGGACACACCCGAGGTCACCCGCGAGGAGCTGAAGAACGCCCTGCTCTCTGCACAGGTCTGTGAACAGACGCAAACAACCAAACACACACACACACACACACACACACACACACACACACACACACACACACACACGCATGGTGGAGCAGCAGTAGTGTCGCAGCCTGACATTCGACCCAGGTTTGATTCCTGAATGCACCGTTGTGTCCCTTGAAATAAAAACGTCTGCTAAAAAGCAGTAACTTTACACACATACACACATGTGAGGGACTGGACTTTCACACTTGCATTTGGGTGAAAATACAGAATACAATATATATATATATATATATATATATATATATATATATATATATATATATATATATATATATATATATATATATATATATATATATATATATATATATATATATATATATATATATATATATTAACATATATAAACATGCATATATATATATATAAACATATATAAACATGCATATTTAAGAAAAGATATGCACACTTAGCACTACAATCTGTTTTTCCAGATTCCTGAAATATTACTGTGTCATATTTTACTTATGGTAAAGTTATTTGTTATTTTTGCATTGATATCTGCAGAAGTCTTTTTCCTTTTCCTCTGTTTTGACCTTTGAACTCCTACCAACCCCTGACCTCTAGGACAGCGCCGCGGTGCAGATCCTGCTGGAGGTGTGTCTTCCCATTGCGGGGAAGGAGCAAGTAGCAGGCGGCGGGGCCGAGAGCCTTCTCCACATAATGCGGGGCGACAAAGCGAAGCCAACGGGTGGCGCTGCGGGCGCGGCGATGGAGGAGGAAGAAGGGGGGTTGCTAAGCGACCTGCGGGAGGTGCAGTGTCTCATCTGCTGCCTGCTGCATCAGATGTTCATCGCTGACCCCAACATTGCCAAGCTGGTGCACTTCCAGGTACACTAGCGCTAGACGCTTACACTCGTTGATAGGCTGAGTGTGAATAAATGAACAAGAGGCATCTGCTTGTGTGCTGTGAGTTCTCTGTTGATCAGATAAGTGCTATTATACATAAATGCAGCCCATTTACCATTTGATCTGTCACCAAAATGTGGTCTGGGTACGGTGGCAAAAAAAAAAACAGAGAAATCCACAGAGCTCATTGTCAACCTCTCTCTCTCTCTCTCTCTCTCTCTGTTTTTGTTCTGTCTCTCCAGGGTTACCCTCAGGCTCTTCTGCCACTCACAGTAGCTGGAATTCCCTCCATTCACATCTGCCTGGACTTCATCCCCGAGCTGCTGGCCCAGCCTCAGCTGGAGAAACAGGTGTGTGTATGTGTGTGAGTCTTTGTGTGTGTTTGTATGTACTTGTTGTGCATTAATGTGTGTGTGTGTGTGTGTGTGTTTGTGTGTGTGCATGTGCCTGGGAAGAGGTACTTGTATGGTTCCACTAAAATATCCCAACAGCAAGCAGAAATGAACACCAATAACTGTATATAGCGAAGTCTTTTAAAGCAACACCAAAGAGTTTTTTGTACCTTAAAATAATGTTTCCAAAATCGTTTCAGTGGTTCATCAACTCGTAACAGGGTGAACGGCACTTTCTGCATTCGCGGCCCTCTATCGGCTATAACCGCACTATGTAAGTTTGCCGGATCGGGTAGCGGATCTGTAGTTCGATGGAATGAGACATGAGAAACTACAAAATTGACTTGCATCTGATGTCGCAATACATCGTACTTTCTTAAAATCATGCAACATATTCTACCTTGTCTGTGGACATTGTTATTTGCAAAGCTGGTGCTGGATAAACAAATAGTGTGTGCGACAGAGGAAAAGTTCTTTGGTGTTGCTTTAAGCACCCATCACGAGATTTGCTCTTGAGATCCTCCTCTGATTGAGAAGCACAATAATAAAATAACTAAATATACAGACATGTATGAATAACTCCGATGTAATATAGAGGGAATGCACTGACAGCAGTCTGTAGAAAAAGATCCTGTATAATAGCAGCTGTTTTGTGTTTTGATTTCAAAGTGTGTGTGTGGGGTGTGTGTGTGTGTTTCCTTCCCAAAACTAGAAAGTTGGTCGGTAATCGCCTACGGAGGGCCGCTCAGGCAATGGCAGAAGTGCCATTTGTCATGTTATGTAGTTATGTGCCATCAAAATGATTTTGGAAACATGATGTTAAAGTCAAAAAACTGTTAAGGATGCCTTTAAGCCCTAGTTGATTAGCAGTCAAGCAAAGATTTTGTTATAGGTTTGCTTTTGTATTGCGGCTGTGGTCATGGTCATGGAGAGGAAGTCCAGAAAATGTACTTTTGTGTTTGATTGGTTAATGTATTTATTGATTGATTGATGGTTTATCAAATAAATGTGATTTTCCCTCCCCCTCCCAGATCTTTGCCATCCAGCTGCTGTCTCATCTGTGCACCCAGTATGCCCTGCCCAAGTCACTGAGCGTGGCTCGCCTGGCTGTTAGCGTCATGGCTACTCTCCTCACAGGTGCAGCCACTCAGCTTAGCCCTCTTCTCTTCTCTTAGAGGAACTGAAACACTGCTTTTAGCAGGCAATGTGTATATATAGAAGTCTAGTTATATGTTTCTCTCTTTCCGTTTCCTGTGACCCCCCAAAACACACACACACACATGCTGGTCTCAGTTGAATGCAGCCACTGTGTTTCATTACTCACCAACGTTTTAACCTTGATGATCTTGTTCAACTGCTTGATGTTGTAAAGTGGCGGTGGAGAAATCCTCCTTCCTGTCGTGTAACTGTAGTCTTGACTCATGTGTACTCCATAGAGCAACATCTTTAACAGCTGAAGTGTGCAATGTTAACACATTGACAAGCATTGAATTTGCTTAACGAAAATAATTACTTCTAATACTTTCATACTGTGTTGTTTGTTTGTTTGTTTGTTTGTTTGTTTGTTTGTTTTGTGTGCGGTGGCCAGTGCTGACTCGTAAGAAGCGCCACTCGTTCTTCATGCCCACTTTGCCCTGCCTGGCGTCCTTCTGCCAGGCCTTTCCGCCACTCTACGAGGATGTGTTCGCCCTGCTGGTGCAGGTGGGCCAGGTGTGTGCTGCGGACGTCGCCACTGAGGAGAGGGACATCGATCCACTCATTGCCAGTGAGTGTGTGTGTTTGCGGCCGCACGCACGCGTGTGTGTGTTGTTACTGTGTTGTTCAGTCATCTGCATATTTTCTTTTCCATTACTAGATTTGAATCACTGATTATCATCAGTATTGTCATTTTCTTGTCATTTTAACACAATCTGGCTTCTATGATCTGACTTGTTGACATAAAATGGACACTATGGACAGTACTTCGAAAATGTCTTTTGTAAAATCATGGATAAACATACACACAATACAAAACAACCAAATAACACAAATTGAGCATACTGGCTTCCGAGAAATATGAGACACACAGGGTGTTGGCCTTGACACTTGCCCTTGGTTTGTCACCAGAGAGAGCGGAGTCATTCTGACAATTTTATTTCTTCTTTCACTCTCGGTCTTACTTTATGATCATTTTGCTTTGATCAGTCATACAGCTCTGGAAAAAATTGAGACCATTGCACATTTTGCTGATGTCATCCTAAGGTTGCCGAGTAGTGTTAATTTCGTCAGACGAGACGAGAGGAAATGTTCGTCAACGACCTTTTTTTTTCATGACTAAGACTAGACGATGACGAGACGGCAGTAATGTCCTGAAACACTGACTAAGACTATCTTAAGATGCATTATTATTGACGAAAAAAGACGAGACTAAAATGTTTTGCATGAAATAAAAACTAAGATAAAATCTCTTCATTTTCGTCTACAAAATGAGAAGACAGAATATCTAGCTGTTAACGTTTTCAAAATATTCCGAATGAGTTCATACGCAACAGCTTTCCTGTAGGCTAGTCTACGTGCTGTTGCTGCAACACGAAACTACATGGAACAAGAACACTGGAGAGTTCTGCCAGAGTTAGCAAGCTAACTACCTAAGCTTTATGCCACAATACTACATACCCAGAAGTTGAAGCTTCTCTCATACAAATTAACATCCCCCAGAATGTCCATACGAAAATGTTCATCATGTAATGTCAACTATTTAACTAGTTAGACTGATGATGCAAAGTTTGCTAGCAAGTAAGCTAATATGGAAAGTTCGCTAGCAAGTTAGCTATGGCTAAGATGGAGAGTCTGTTTGGGGAATGTGTTGTGTTTGGGCGCATATCGCCATCTAGCGAGGCGGAGTAAAACTTTAATACTTTGGCCTACGACTTTTTCAGTTTCAGGACCACTTAACTAACCCTAGCTAAAAAAAAAAAAAAGATTAGACCTACTTCAACAGTAGCCTATAATTAGTCTACACAATAGGCCTACTCACTGAACCACCTTGCTTATTGTCTTTGCACTTTGCTTATTGTGTGGATTCATACTGTATGATTTAAACTGGCATATCTTACATAGACAGTGTTGCAGAACCAGTGATCCCCGGACCACACTTTGAGAAACACTGGTCTACGAATATGACAGTGATCCAGTCAAATCTTTTACTGTTTATGGTCAAATCCCTACCTGTGCATGTAAACATACTGACTGACAAAAAATCAGAATGAGTAATTATAACAGACGAGTAGCCCTGTGGACACACAATATTGTTGGAAAATTGAGATGTGAAACACTATTTGACTCAAATGGTAATCAGAAATAATTTGTTATAAAAAAAAAGACTAAAATGTGTTGACTAAAACTGACTAAGACTAAGATACCTTTAGTTTTCTTTTGACTAAAACTAGACTAAAATGACGAGACTTTTAGTTGACTAAAACTTGACTAACAAAAATGATATTTGAATGACTAAATATGACAGACTAACAAGGACATTTCGTCACAAGACTACAACTAAGACTAAATTAAAAATAGGTGACAAAATTAACACTATTGCTGAGTGACATTTGAATGAGTTGACGGCCATATTCAAGTTTGCAGTGGTCTCCTAATGGCCCTAGGCCATCATTAGTGTGTGTGTTGTCATTGGTATCCATTAATTTGCAGCTCATTCACTCTAAAAGCAGATGATTGGGGTTTAACACTGTTGTGCCCATGTCCTCCAGGGCTGCAGTATCTGAGGGAGAGACCCCAGGATGCAGCGTCCGTGCTGGGCCTGTCCAAACCTGTCCTGCCCAAGAGATCTGGCGACAGGACGTGGGGAAGTGACCCGGACGTCCAGCTCTGCTACCAGATAGAGACCACCTTCATGGACATCATCCAGTCAAGTGTGCAGAGGGACCAGTGATGGAGCCGGACCAGACGGTGGTGATGGTAGTTGTGGTGGTGGTGGCAGTGGTGAAAGCCGTGGCCACAATGACCAGAGCAGGTCACTGTGACAACCAGAACTGTTACTGTGAAGACAACCATGGCTGCTGTGACGACCAGAGCAGTGGCCTTGACGACCAGACTCAAGGAATGATCTTGCCTCAAATTGTGTGTTTTTGTCACAAATTTATCATCCAGCTCCGCATGAACTCAGACAGGTGGGTGGTGGGTATGAGAGAGCAATTGAAGGGAGACGACATGGAGGTAGTCCAGTTAAAAAGGGAGGCCTCCCTGTCAAGCTGTTGGTTTTTGTTTGGATGTGTAACGAGCTAATGCGGTAGCAAGATATTATTGGTCTGTTTTCTTGACCACTGTACAGATCTTTTCCAACACATTGTAAAAAAAAAGGTGTTTTAGTTTTGTAATCACTGATCTTTTTTAGACTTTGCATTAAAATATGTGAAAAAAAGCTTTCTTCTGATCTGTTGTAATTTCTACTTCTACAAATATGTATTTTCCACAAGAAGAAATCCAAGCTTTCCCCAGACTTTTTTCAAACTGAATATTTTTTTCTCGTAAGACAATCGAAACAAGTGTCCATTTTTGTTGGGATTTTCACCTTTGACCTTTCATATTTTTGTGCATTATAATTTTTTGTGTTGGTATTCCGTGTAGCAAAACTTCACTCTTTCTCCCAAATGTCCATACTTGTCCAGCTCCGGAAATCAGTATTTCATATTTCCAAATATTCCAGCAAGCCACCTGTATTGTAGAAGCTCAGTTGGGAAACCTAATGAATGTAATATGCAATGTGTTACATATCATACATTAAGTCACTGCCTTTATTTGGATAGCACAGTGAAGAGTGACAGGAAGTAAGTGGTAGAGAGATGGGATGGGCTCAGGAAATGACCGTAGGCAGGTCGAACCTGGGTCCCTGTGGACAATTGGAATTATACTTACTGAAAAAAATGTTGACGTGTACAATACTTATTATCCCCGCTGTATGCTAGACATACTTATGACCGCTTGTTCAACACTTTTGCATGTAACTACTCAAGCGATCAAATAAGGGCAATTTGTTTCATGGGGTAGGACTATACTAGCCTTACGAGCCAGACCCACATCAAGATGTAGGGTCTGGGAACTTACCATAGGCACTGCTCAATCGAGGGGCGGGATAAACGGTTGTCTTTCAAATTTCCTCTGCACGCAATAGTATAGCGCTACAACTCATGTCCCATGCATTTTCCCACCAGCGGAGCTAGTTGATCAAACTTTTGCCAATTTAAAAAAAGCTTAACTCGAGTCACGATTCAAAGACCGCTGTTCGCCAGCAGCAGCATCCATCTTCTTTGTTTCCAAGTAGCAGGAAATTCAAGCGGAACCGTCGCCGACTCTATAAACGATGTGATTGGCCTGATAGAAGTTTAATTTTTCCAGCTTGCAAGCCAACGGGGAGTTGCTAGACTACCAAAATCAGTTACATCGATGCACTAAAGCATTGCAGTTTGTTCAAGATGGGGAGAAACTGTTTTAGTGATGTACACAAGTATGGAGTTTGAACAAGCAGTTTTGAGAATTTCAATTCTGATCTGAGAAATGCGCCAAAGCGACTGAGAAAAACTAAAACTAAATTGACATGTTAAAACGTTTAAAACAAAATTACCGTAGATGCATTTCTGGAAACAACCTAACCCCCCCCCCCATACACACACACACACACACACACATACACACACACACACTTAATGGAGATGTATGGTATTTTTCAGAATTTGTGTTTTTCAGATTTTCAGTTGATATGAGACGCTAATAAAAACGTGTTTCTTACAAATAGCACTATAATACACTGCTCACATTAGATCTCAATGGGAAAAAACTCATGCTGGATATCTATATCTGGATATGCACTGGGTAATGTGTACTGGGTAAAGGATGCCACATTATTTTTTTGGTAATGAAAATGATCAACCTACAGAGGGCTGAATTCAAAGACCCCCACGAAAATCAAAATCAGGGGAGTGTGGGGGACAGTCAATGGTATCAATTCCTTCATCCTCCAGGAACTGCCTGCACACTCTCGCCACATGTGGCCGGCCATTGTTGTGCACCAGGGGGAACCCAGGGGCCTCTGCACCTGTACAGGGTCAGACAATGGGTCTGAAGATTCATCCCGATACCTTAGAGCAGTGAGGGTGCCATTGTCTTGCCCATAGAGGTCTGTGCGTCCCTCCAGGGTATGCCTCCCCACACCATCACTGACCCACCACCAAATCGGTCATGCTGAATGATGTTGCTGGCAGCAAAATGTTCTCCACAACATCTCCAGACCCTTTCACGTCTGTCACATGTGCTCAGGGTGAACCTGCTCTCTTCTGTGAAAAGCACAGGGCGCCAATGGCGGACCTGCCAATTTTGTATTCTATGGCTAATGGCAATTGAGCTCCACAGTGCTGGGCAGTGAGCACAGGCCCCTCTAGAGGCCATCGGGCCCTCAGGCCACCCTCATGAAGTCTGTTTCTGACAGTGTGGTCAGAGACATTCACACCAGCGGCCTGCTGGAGGTCATTTTGTAGGGCTCTGGCAGGGCTCCTACTGTTCCTCCTTGCACAAAGGAGCAGATACTGGTCCTGCTGCCTGGTAAAGGATATTCTACCACACTACACAGCTCTCTTAGAGCTACTGCCTGTCTCCAGGAATCTCCTTTTGAGACTGCGCTGGGAGACACAGAAGTCCTGGCAATGGAACCTATTGGTGTGCCATTCTGGAGGAGTGTGCAACCTTTGTAGGCCTGGGGCCTCATTTATAAAGCGTTCTTACGCACAGATTTGATCTTAGACCGTGCGTACGCTCAAATCCATGCCAACGCTCAGATTTATAAAAACCGTCTTTGACGTGGAAAAGTGCTTATCTCCACGTCAGGTTCATACTTGACGTACGACCATTTCCTTGTGGTAATGCCGGGATACTGCAAGTAATCTGATGTCTAAGTGCGATGCATTTTCAAAATTCCAAGACCAACGATCACATGTCTTTCTTTGCCATATGCATGATCAATATCATAAGATTTTTAAAGACGTTTTTGGACGCAGCTTAATGTTTCATGGTTTGGCATAAAACTGCTAATGAGAACTATAGCCCACTTAAAAAAGTGAAAAACGTATAGACCTAGCTTACTTATTTCATAATATCAAAAAAAAAAAACAAGACCTACGATAGAATGATTGAAACATTCTTACAGGTGATCTATTATATTTAGTGTTCTCACCAATCTAATATTGACCATAAAATGTCCAATTGCCCTCATTTAGGAGAGGAAAAGTACATTTGTGCCAGGGATGTAGTGGTAAAATAAGAGGTGGGTGAACTATGAATTCTGCAATCTCGGTGAGGTGGACTGCGCCATGCGGTATGGGATTTTTAAAAAAAGGCATTCACAACATGTTTGTTAATGGTGGAGGTTATTGTACAATATTGGGAATATAGGATAGTATTGGATAATACAGTTTTGAATGTTAAAAGTGAATAAACTCTTTTGAGAGGTGGATAAACTCTAATAAGAGTGCCTGAGGTGGGTAGGCCTAAACTCTATTTCTGAAATTTCAGAGGCGGATAAACTGCTGTTTACTCGCGTTTAACCTCCGCTACATCCTAATTTGCGCTCATAGGCCTATTCCCAGCTCCGTAACAGAAAGGTAATATTTGAATGTAAGCTATACAATGTAGCCTATAGATATTTTATATCATATATAGCCTACACAATCAAGGGACTGAAGTTATCCTCTGAAAGCAGGGCATCTTCCTATTTAGTGTTGTGGCGGAGTTGCGTAAAGAGGTGCAGAGCGCGCACCTGTTTGCTTTTTTTGACTGGCAGTGCCCAAGATCAGATGACAATACGTGAGTTGGATAATGTAGGCTAAAATATAAAGGTAGGCCTAAAGCAAACAATAAAGGAAAATGTTTAAGCCATTGGACATTATTGAAAGAAAACGATCGCAAAGATATGCAGAATGAATGAATAATGACCGGCGAACTAGGCTACTTTTTTAGCAAAAAACATAGGCTATCCTAAAAGAAACGTTAAGCCTATAAGTAGGCCTAAACATACGAAATGTTGATTATTCACATTACTGCAAGCAAAAGGAATGAAAGCGAGCAGAGGACAATGGACATGGATGCATACGATCTCTTTCCAAAAAGCTTTATTGCTGGAAAAAACATAATTAGCTATTCGAACTGACGCATAGGCTAACATCAGATGGCATAGGCTATACAATGTTTTCAATATATAATTTTACATACGCTACAGCTTTTAGGCCATTGATTTTATTAAAACATATGCTAATGATATTGATGAGGGGGTGTTTACAAGGCGGATACCTAAAACCATCCGGCTGCGCACAAGTTGACGTTCATTTGTGATTTATAATGGGCACATCTGGAAGGGTGGCGTACGCACGTTTTTTTGTGCGTACACTCGTTTTCTCTGAATCAATCACACGTACGATTATTCCAGAAATTATCTAAGATCAATTGAAGGATGGTTTCTACGCAACACTTTTATAAATGATGCCCCAGGGTACTGGCTTATGCTACCAGTAGTGACACTGACCCTACCCAAATGCGAAACTTGTGAAAAATCACTCAAGAAGGATAAAGATGGAAAAATGATCAGTTGCCACCACCTGTAAAACCATTCCTGTTTTGGGGGTCGTCTGATTGTTGCCCCTCTACTGCACCTGTTGCTAACTTTGAAGCAAGTGAAACTGATTCACAACCACCTCTGTTATGTAACTGGCCAGACCAATAGCTTACAAGTTTGATAGACTTGATACTATACTCCTATGAAAACGTGTTCCCTTATTTATTTTGAGCAGTGTATAATGTGCAATTGACGACCAACCAAAATCCTGCTTTTATTTACCACACAATATATTTAATAGTATTTGGAACTCCAACATATATTTGATCGCCTATCTTGAAAGTCTATGCTGAATATATTTAATTAAAAAATATAAGAAAGTGGCCAATATTGAATTCTGCTTTTTTTGTACACACACCTCTGCCTAATCATAAAATGGCCCTGATATGTCACTAGACATGTTCATTTCAAATACTTATATCACTGACAACTAGGGATGTCCGATATTGGCTTTTTTGCCGATATCCGATATGCCGATATTGTGCAACTCTCAAATTTCGATTCCGATATCAGCCGATACCGATGTCGATATGTGGGTTATTTTTCCTCAAAACTAATTTAGGTAACATCACATATCTCCTGTTGTGGAATTAACACAACATGCTTAATGTTATTGTGATGCCCCACTGGATGCATTCTTGAATGCAACAAGGCTTTCCAAATGTTAACATTGTCTGTGCAAAATAAGAAAAATACTTCAACTTAATTTAGGGAAAAAGTGCCATGTTTATTTATTTTTTTTAAATTGTCTCAAACAACAGTTTGGATTACACTCTCCCTGAGATAATCTTGACAATGCCCACAACAAATAGGGCAAATTTGACTTCTTCACAAATGATAAAACATTGTACCTGAACAACTATGTGCAACATAGCAGAATGTAAAGCCAACTAAAATAACAGGCATAGTGTATGACAGGCTACCCTTTTTCTGTGTTAAATGAGCCTGCATTTGTAGGATGCTTCATGAACTGTTTCTTTAACTAAAACTCAATCACCTTAATTGAATGAATGCACAAATATGAGTCAATTACAATGTGGCAACTATACTGCACAATTTTGAAAACATTTGTTTGAGCTACAAAAAATACTTTAGGCTTGAGGTGAAGTACAAAAAATGAAACATTTAAGGTGTACAAATCTAAGCAGCCTGTGTCCCTAGCCCATTACTTGGGCTAATGCAATCATTTAAATTATAAACTGGGCTCAATCAGCACTGCTCTACATGAGCAACAACAAAGAGATGCAACATGAAGGTAGTGTGCAATAAGAACAAGGAAGGCACAAAGTTTCAGTCCAGACCTTCCAGAGTAGTAAACAAAGTCCTCCTTTAGTATTAGTCCAATGAACGGGGCTAAAAGACTGACTGGCGTTCATAACGGGCCATACCCACAATCAGGCTTAGAATTTCACCATTTTAGGGGCAAGGCCACTTGGCCTTCAGTTGGGCATATTTGGTGGGGGGCACAAAGGCCACATGTCAGGGCACCAAGGCCAAAGTTAACTATACAGTAGTAGGCTATAAACATGATCAAAGTTGTATTCACTGCAGTAGAGCTGCATCACTGTATGAAAAATTACAAAAACATAAAACATGACATATTACATATAACTGTAAATCATCTGATCATCTAATATTTTCAGATATCTAGGCTATATTTAACATTTACTTTATATTTGGCCTGTTATGAAATCATGTTTTGAACAATTTAAGCACAGCTCAGCTTTAGGAAACTCAATAGATGCATGCTTAGCATTTTGTGATCATGAAGGCTACTTTCACAAACTCTTATAGTCAGCTGTCCTCTGATTTACCGATATCTAGGCGACATTTGCAATATTTGTTTTGGCCCGTTATGAAATAATGTTGAACAATTTAAACACAGTGTAAAACTTAAATCCCAAATTTGGAGACATCCATGTATGTTGAAATGTACTGCAAATTCAAAACGGGATTAGTCTGGAACGGCTAACTGTACAGGGGACTGCTTTACACCTTTCTGTTCGGTAAGGTCTGCTGTTTATTCTGATATATGGTTTGTCGTATGTTAAACGAAGGGTTCTGAAGTATTCCACCGAGATGAATGGGTAGGGAGATGGACGCAAAACCTTCGGTAGAATTTATGATTAAATTGACTGATATTATTTACTTTTCTCGCGAACCGTTCACCACAGCAATTAGCGGCTAACATCGTTTAAAAGCTGAGAAAAAGCTCTTTCATGTGATACTTATGATGTCTGTGTGATGAGTAGGATGGGTTAATTTGGACGCACTTTCTTTCTTGCGCTGTCACTTTCTCCACTGCGTAATTTGACCATAGGCCATAGGCTAAATATATATCCTATTAGTAGGACGCAAAGCAGAATATTTAAAGAAGGGGGCACCAAGGCCACCGTGGCCTGTAAACCTCTGATTTTCAAAGGGGCGTCACGGCCAACGCAAGGGGCTACTACGGCCACGAGCAAGTTTGTTACTGCAGCCATCCACGCTTGTTTGTATGCTTCAAGACGCAGATTGATGAGGTCATCATCTGTGCGCCGGTAAACGCTTCAGGAGCGCATAGGCACTATTTGGGTGTAACGCAAGCATTATTTTATCGGTTTTAAGGCAAAAAAAATCCGATAACGATAATAACAGATATTACATTTTTATGCTAATATCGGGCCGATAATATCGGTTGGCCGATATTATCGGACATCTCTACTGACAACAGTAGTCCGGCCAGGATATTGTCACTTAAAAAAAGTTAAGTTGCAGCCCTCAACTGATGTTGATGTTGTCATGTTGTGTTTTGGCCTGATGAACCACCCTCCACCTATCTACTAATCACGAAGTCCGTAGTGTTTCGGCATCCTTGTTGCCAGCTCTGCCAGTCAGGGTGGAGGGGAAGGGGATACACCGCTCTCTTTGGCTGGATTATTTCACTTCCCAATCCCAGAATCCCCACACTTAAAAAGCTTGCTACGCCTCTGCACAGAACACCTCTCCACAATAGCCTACTATGGGCTCTATGTTGACGATCAGAAACGAAGGGTCTGAGGCGAAAAAGCTTAAATACATTTAGGGGTGTGTCCAATCCACATTCGGGGTGGTTTTGTTATCAAACGTCAGGTACTTGGCACAAAGGTTGTTCGGAAACACTTTACTTGACAGTATCGACATAAGAGTGACATGACACTGGCATGAACACATGACACTGTCATGACACATGAAACCTAACCCTAATCCTAACCTCTAACCCTAATCCTAACCCCAACCCAAACCATAATTCTAAACCCTAATCCTAACCCTAACTTGTTATGACAAAAAACGAATGTCACTTAATAACAGAAGCGTTATGTCATAAATGTTTATGACATGTCTATGACACGTTCATGACAGTGTTATGTCACTCTTATGTCGACACTGTCAAGTAAAGTGTAACCGGTTGTTCTTTAGTTTTTTAATCAGTCATAGGTGTGTTTTGGGCGTAACATCCTTTAAACCAAAGAGAATGACATCGGTCTTTTCCTTTAACAGCAAGCAGCACAACTTCAAACAGCGCATCGGTATTTTGATAGTCAGCGGTGCATTTGAAGGAATCTGCTTGCATACAAGACTGTATGGAACAGGTATTCCACTAAACCATGCTTTACTAAACCTGTTTGTGGCTAGCAGAGTATAGCCTACACGCATCTGCACTCGACTATTATTTGAACTCATAGTCAATGATAAAACAGTTCTACACAGTTAATTACTTTCTCTATTGACTGACAAGGGGTTACAATCTTGTGACTTTATATGCGCCATTCGCTATAGACAAGGTTTGTCTTGGTCAGTGGCTTAATGATTTTTAGAGGGTGTAAGATAGCGATTTTTGGATCATGCTCCAGACCACACCTTCTGCCACACCCCTGGGTGCAAGGCTTGATACAAGTGAAAAGTGAAAGCAAAAAATGCACCACTGACTGGGTTGATTGTCAAAATAAAGCCCCATGTCCCATGATAAATCTTAAAAAGATGGTACCCAACAAAGATGAAACTGAGCATGTTCAAGCAATATGCTTTGTGGGTTACACTTTACTTGACAGTATCGACATAAGAGTGACATGACACTGTCATGAATGTGTCATAAACAAGTCATAAACGTTTATGACATAAGGCTTCTGTTATCAAGTGACATTCGGTTTTTGTCAAGTTAGGGTTAGGTTTAGGGTTAGGATTAGAGGTTAGGATTAGAGTTCGGGTTCATGTGTCGTGACAGTGTTATTCATGACAGTGCCATGTCACTCTTATGTCGATACTGTCAAGTAAAGTGTTACCGCTTTGTGTATGTCCAATGTATGTAATGCTGCCATATTTGCATTTCACATTAGGGTGTATCTAACATCAAACCAACACCAGCCATGAGGAAGTACCTGTCTGACTACGAGACCATCATGAACACCAAAGAGCCCATCTATTTTGTTGTGTCTCTCCTACCATGCTCCCGACTATGGGTGTGGCTCACAAACCAAGTAGACATGACACAGACCAATCCTTACTTTGGCTGGAAGAAGGACAACATAGGCGGCAATCCTGAGAAGCACTACAAGGAGCTGCTCAACAAACATCTTAACACAATCGATAAAATACTTGAAGCTAACCGCATATTCCAAATGCAAATGCAGAATGAACACAACTTTTTTGCGTCTTCATAAAAAAAAGAAAAATTTTCCAGTTGAGTTGGCTGTGGTGCTGAAATTAGGCTACGTTTCACTTCATGTGCAGGAAAGTTCAGTTGAATAAAACAATGTGGAATTTTAATATCAATCACATGATATATCATTAGAAAGCCCAGGATGTCCTCTTTAAGACCACAGGAATTGATAGAATAGCTCAAAGGGGTAAAGGGGTATGCATCTAGAACTTATGTCCACTATAGAGGACATAGGTCTATGGATTGGGTCTCAGGAGGATAATACATTAGCTTTTAATAATGTGCAGTGACCAGAACTTAGGCATGGCTGCATGTTACATTTTTTATTGATCAAAATGATATAAGCCTAACAGCTATTTTGAGTTAAGGCTATATGCTTATTGTTAAGCCTATTGAATAACTTCATGATAGAGAAGACAAACCATTTTGTGGAATGATGCATCATCATATGAAATTTGCAACGATGTGAATTAAAAACAGTCTCTGGTTGGCAGCATAAGTGACATCTCGCTCTGTCTGCCAATCGTTGTCTGTAGCTGTGTGACATTCTGAAACGTCCTTAAATTCGGGACCATCAGCATATCGCTCGTTTCAATTTGGGACCTTGCAGTCAGAATTGTCGTTTGTTTCTTCAGAGTCTCAAGTCCAAAATAGCCTGGGCTATTCCAATTGTCAGTTTATTGCACATACCTTTTACGTCGTTTTGAATAGACACTGCATACCTGTGTTTGTTGGTGTGTTGTTGCAAAATCTTCGGAACTATTTTCTGCAAGCAAACTGCATAGGGAGCCTTAATTGTTGATGTCAGACATGATAATCATCCAAACATCTTGCATTTTAACCTCAGCTTACCCCCTCAGTCTCTGGTCCCTAGTAGCCTACCCTGGTCCTGCGCTGTGCTTAGAGGGGTAGTAGAGCGGAGAAAGCCAATGTGTGCTACTTACTGATATATTTAACGATATAGGCTATCTATGCATTAGGCCTACTAATCCAAACAACGTCAATCTTTGCACGGCACATAGTCCTGTGAGTGTTTGGGAATGAACGTTAGCTCCAGTGGTGTAGCCTACGTAGAACGCAGGTATACGCCGTATACCCACCTAAAATGTTCAGTATACCCACTTAAAATTCATTTTTCAATAGCATAGCCACGTTTCATCAACGGCCAATTCTCATGAAAGCCTTGTAATTTAACAACACAACGATATTACACTTTACAATATTCATTTGTAGATTGCGGCAGTCAATCTCCAATGGATTCTCCGTCAGTTGTTTCCAGATATGAAACCATGCAGCGTTGACCACTGGCACTGCTTTCTATGGGGACGAATGGCTGAATGTCAGAACACCGCCATGTTTAACCGGTATCACATATTGCCAGCATCAATCAGCCTTCTCCCCGACCCCGAGCTGCCAGGTTAAAGCATCAGCACAGCACACCTGATTTTCCAGGTTTTTAGTTGGGGACGACGAGGAAGGCCAAGCGCAAAGGACAGCTGCAAGACCTTCGGATCTTTTTTAATAAGGTTGCCCGACCTGACGTTTCCGAAGGTAAGTTAAGAGTCAAAAACATCATTCACGCTTTTTATGAGACTTGTATTGCTACCAAGTTTACCCTTCTAGGTTGTTTAATTTGTGGACATAACAGTAACACGGTAATAACACAGGCTAGTCATGCTGTAGTCTAGCTTTCGTTCTTCTCTCAATACTAGCAAGCTAACGTACTCTGATCCATCCGTTACCCTACTTAGTTTTAATTTCTGGACGTTTGTTTATCTGGGATTCTTCTTTGGGAATAACTCCTAATCGCCATGTCTGTCGGTCTACATGATGTGTACTGTGGCTGTCTGAATTAAGTATCTATTATGAACTTTATTTACTAGCCAGAACCATGTTATCTCCATGGTATGCATGGATGGAGAGATATATTATCTGTACTTATGGGTAATAACATTATCTATCACACTGTTACTGCGATATAATGCCAGATGCAAAAACCTTTAGTGCATGTGATGAGTTTACAAAACAGGCTATATTTCTATTGACCAACATTTAAAAATCAGCTAATCTAATTTTGTTTGGGCTTGACTTGCTGTAGGCCTACTTGATAGTAACATTTTTGATTGTCAGATGAAAATGCTTAAAAATGAAACTTAAAATTGGCCTATTTTTGTCATAGCTTTTAGAGGGCTTTGCATAAAAGTCTAGTGGGGCTACATGCCCACCAAGTTTCATGTACCCCGGTGTTTCGGTGTCCCGGTTACTGTTGAACAAAAAATGCAGGAAGTATATGACGGAAGAAAAAAAACTTTGACAATCCCTATATGACCGCTACGCTAGCGACGGTCATAAAATTGTGTTTTAGATTTGTAAGCACTGATCTTTGCATTAAAATATGTGGGGAAAAAAGCTTTCTTCAGAGGTGTTATTGTAATTTCTTTTCCACAAGAAGAAATCCAAGCTTTCCCCAGACTTTTTCCCAACTGAATATTTTTTTCCTCGTAAGACAATAGTCGAAACAAGTGTCCATTGTGTTTGGGATCTTACCTTTCATATTTTTGTGTTGTGCATTATGGGCTTTTTTGTGTTGGTATTCCATGTAGCAAAATGTCACTCCCAAATGTTTCTCCCAAATGTCCATACTTATCCAGCTCTGGAAAACAGTATTTTATAATTCCATATTTCCAAATATTCCAGCAAGCCACCTGTATTGTAGAAGCTCAGTTGGGAAACATAATAAACTTAATATGCAATGTGTTACATATCATACATTAGCAGTCACTGTTAGTCACTGAGGCTTCCCAGTGTTTTGAGACACTGGTGTCTTGGTAATCTTGAAAGCAAGCATTGTAATGGGAAGTCATTAAAAACACAATGAGCAATGAACCTATAAGCACAATGAGCAATGAACCTATACATACCATTTTTATGAAACACATCAAACATCAAGTTTTATATTACTAAACTTGAAGTTGAAATTATAACAGTTGTCATCCAACAACAGTTGTCAGTTGTGAAGTTGTAACAGTTGTCGTCCAAGTTCATGTACCAGTGTCTTACATGTAAAGGCTCAACATGTTAAGGACCCATACTACAGCTTCCAGCCTTTTAGTGGAGTGCATGGACTCTTTAGCATTAAGATAAGATGAACTTTATTGTCCCTCATGGGGGAAATTTGTATTGGGCAAAAAAAAGTAAAGATACAGACATTACTTAAACATTACACAAGTTACATTTGCTCAAGATACACTCTCTTAAAACGAATGTGCTGAAAACAACAGAACTTGCATTGTTTTTAACGCATCTCTGTGTCCAGATAGGGACAACACAGTTTGTGTTGTTTCCTTTTTTCATTTGTTTCACAAAATGTGTTGAAAATAACACAACTTACATTGTTTCTTAACACATCTCTGTGTCCAGATAGGACAACACATTTGTTTTAAGGGTGTATCTGTCAAATTAATTATTGTACACTATGCAGGTTTTTAAGTTCTCAGGAAATGGGCCTGCATTCAGGCCAGGGTCAGGTTGTTTAAATTTATATTGTATATAGTAGCTTTGAAAAATTATCATACATTAACTTTATATACAATGACTTTGACCATTTCTGGTAACTTCAGACACAGAACGTTTCCTTGTTTTAAGCCCTGGTTATGGCCTGAGGTCATTTCAATTACAAATACACTTTAGGGTCAATTTACAATCAGGTGAGTTATGTGGAAGGAGGGAAAACAATCTTTCTCTCTGTCACATCAGTTTCCCCATCTAACAGATTGGTCAGTTCTGAGCAAACTAGGTATTACAAACCTTATTTGTAATGGCTTCTAACAAATGAGGCAATACTTCTGACAGCTATTTAAGCCTGGTTGGAATGCTGGACAGTATGCAATACAGTTTGCTTATAGCAGAATCATGAAGCCATCAGTCATGAAAACCACCATTATCTCTGCCTTCTGCCTCATATCTATCAGGTAGGCCTACATCAGTTGAATTAACCGTAGCTTAATGATTGCAACATGCATATTACTACATCGTAAAGTGAGATAGTGATGATTTATTTCCCTTTGTTCATATTAAATGTGTTGTTTTTCTGCTTTGGTAACAGCTTTGTTGCATGTCATGACAAGAAGCAGGGTAAGTAAATTATATAATTAAAAAAAAATCAGAATACAGGCACAACACAAAATCCATTAACATTTTATTTTATATTTATCAATCCTTTAAAATATCCATATTTTATATTTTTATCTCAGCTGTTTTTATCATTTGAAAAAGACAGATATATCTATATGTACTGTAGGTCGATTTGACATGATGTGGATGGAAAGTTGTCTAGACCATGATATGTTGCTATAGGTTAAAATATAAGATATATAGCAGTAAATTGTGAGTTCAGTCCATAGATAACATGACAAAAGATGCCTTCCAACTTACAGAGTGGAACGTTTATGAGTTTCTCTGGATTCATAACATGGATATAGCGAACAGGACTCTGTATCTGAATTTCATGCAACACATGGAAGTCGGGGACCTACGTGCGGAACGCTATGTCAACTTCACCATCCAAGACATCAATTACCTGGTGAAGGTGACAGAGATGCTGCGGAAACTCAGCAGTTCAGTGAAAGAACTTGATGACCTACGTGAGTTCTTCCAGGGCAGATATAAAAGCTACAAGAACTTCTGCGACTATCTTCTGAACATGTACTTCCTAAAGGTAAGCCTACACACTTCTGCTTTTTGAATTCTTCTGATGCTTTTCATTTTCAGATCTTAAAAGGAATGGTCATGTGTTTCTCTACATAAAAGATTATCGTGCAACAAATATAGACTCTAAACAGAGAGAATGTAATATTTATGGTTAACCATTTTACGGAACACCTCTCCACAATAGCCTACCCAGGAATCTGTCTCATGATAAATCTTAAAAAGAAGTATGGTACCCAACAAAGATGAAACTGAGCATGTTCAAGCAATATGTTTTGTGTATGTCCATTGTATGTAATATTGTCATATTTGCATGTCACATTAGGGTGTATCTGACATCAAACCGACACCAGCCATGAGGAAGTACCTGTCTGACTACGAGACCATCATGAACACCAAAGAGCCCATCTATTTTGCTGTGTCTCTCCTACCATGCTCCCGACTATGGGGTTGGCTCGCAAACCAAGTAAACATGACACAGACCAATGCTTACTTTGGCTGGAAGAAGGACAACATGGGCGGCAATCCTGAGGAGCACTACAAGGAGCTGCTCAACAAACATCTTAACACAGTCGATAAAGTATTAGAAGCTTACCGTATATTCCGAATGCAAATGCAGAATGAACATGACTTTTTTGCGTCTTCGTAAAATAAAGTTTTCATTCCACAGTTGAGTTGGCTGTGGTGCTGAACGCAGGTTTCACTTAATGTGCAGGTAAAGTTCAGATTAATAAAACAATATGGAATTTATTATCAAGAGCTTATGACAATATGATCATACTGTTGCCCTTTTGGTAGGCTATTTCACTCGTCCACCATGTCATTAAAATGTACTTTTAAATTTAGTGAAATGAAAGTTTCATTTGACACCATCTCTTTTTATTTATTTTTTTGGTAATTTGAGATTTAATTTACAAAAAGTTGTAATGTTATAATGTTACTTTCGTCTGTGGATTTTTATGAAACACTCAAGAAACAAAAAAGTGATGAGATGAAAGCACAGATTTAAGCTACAAAAAATGTGATCGGTGATTGTCGGTGTCCAAGTAAGTGGCAAGAAGTGCCCTTCAGCAGGTTAAAGGTCTGTTAATCGGGAAATTATATTTTGACGTGTGATGAAATGACACCAGGTGTACGTGTGCCAAGTTTCACGTTCACAAACAGCAAATGACAAATTGACAAGTGGTGGCTGTAGCGCTCCCTATGGAATGATTTGCATGAAAATTTCAGTGTGCCTCCAAAAAATGTTGTATTGATTGAATGTACCAAGTTTGGATAAGATTGGACCTTTAAGAGAAGATAATGTCAATATTGACAAGTGAGATTTGATTGGATGTTGGTGGCCATTTTGAGGAGTGAGTCATTTGGCAGATGAGGAAATGTGATGAAATCACGGCAGATATAAGTGTGCTAAATGTAATGTTTTTATAGATTGACATGTGGGGGCTGTACCACCATCTATGGACAGAATTTCACAAAAGAAAAAAACAAAGTCCAAGGCCTTTTTTTATTCCCAGTCCGTCCCTGGCCTGGGTGAACCCAGACGGACCTGCTATCAAACCCCAACATGCACTGCAAGTCCGCCCGGAAAGGACTCCATTGATGCCTGCGTCCGAACTTCCCATTTTTAGACTTCCAGGTCAGGAAGCGTAACCAGCAGTGAAATTAAATTTACACTGGTACATTAAACTCTTATCAAATCCTTTTAGAAAAGCAGCAAACACATCTTTGTAATATAATTGACATATGTAATGACATCCTTACACTAGATTTGGAAAAGATTTTTGAAAGACTACAGTCTCTCAGACCCTCTCACATCTAAAGACAAGTCACAGAGTTTTAAGTCTTGCAGGGTCACCCTAACCGATATACAGTGCGGAGTAGTCACATGGAGTAGTCTACTAATTTATAAGAGATGAAATAACAATCATATTGGATTTGATTTGATTCTACAGTACTTTGTCCCTTCCTGCTGGAGAGAGCTTAATATTGTTTTTTATATTGTTCACGTCACTAATTGCATGAGCCACGACTAAAACATGTAAAATATGTTAATATCAAACATGTTTGTTATTGTCGTAACGCCAAGCCTAGAAAAAGACTGACTCAGACTGACTTAAAACCACTAAGATTGGCACCTTACACTAAACTGTAGTGCTGAATGCTGCAAAAACTGGAGATAGTTGTGGACTTCAGGCGAAAACCAGCCTCACCGGCTCCTATACTGTATACTCCACGACTCCCCAGTGAACAATGTGGAGTCCTTCCGCTTCGTGGGAACCATCATCTCACATGACCTGAAGTGGGAGCATAACATCAGCTCCCTCATCCAAAAAGCACAACAGAGGATGTACTTCTTGCGGGAGTTGAGGAAATTCAACCTGATGATGGTGCACTTCTACTCTACCATCATAGAATCCAAGGACAGGGGAAGACTTCAGCGCATCATTTGCTCCGCTGAGAGAGTGATTGGCTGCAGCCTGCCTTCTCTCCAAAGTATGTACACCTCCAGGACCCTGAGGCGGGCAGGAAAGATTGCTGCAGACCCCTTCCACCCTGGACACAGTCTTTTTGAGACACTCCCCTCTGGCAGGCGGCGGCGGTCAATCATGACCAGGACCTCACGGCATAAAAATAGTTTCTTCCCCTCTGCAATTAGTCTCTTCAACAAATCATAGCCCCCCTTTCTGCATAGTGTTTTTGTCCCTGCATCTGCACTTTGTCATATTTGTATATATGTATAGGCCTATATTATATTATATTGTATTGTATTATATATTGTATTTTAAATACTTCTTATGTGTCTTGCACCATTTCACCAAGTCAAATTCCTTGTCTTTTCTATTTCGTGTGGAAAAGAAATAAAAAGCAATACAATTATTCTGATTCTGAACAATGCAGTTGACTGGAGCGAGCCACAACTCCAGTAGGCTAAAACTCCCATGATTTCATTCCGACTTATGCGGCTCTTATGGGGGCAGCCGTGGCCTACTGTCACGGTACACAGAAGGAGGACTAGGAGAAGTGAACACGGTGATGGAGATTTATTGAATGGTCAACAGAAAAGTACTTGTAGGTCCAGAATACAAAGCAAAGCAAACACACAGGAGATCAGACTAAGGCAACTAAAGAGAGAGGGCAAAGTCCAACAAAGTTCATAAGTCCAAAACTTAACTGAATCCAACGCATACAGAAGAGCAGGCGAGGGAGCGAGTCTTTGGCTGGATCTTTCGTACAGCATGGACGAGGCCAGACAAAGTGTGTGTGTGGAGGGAGGCCTGATATAGTGCAGCTGATCAGCTGATTGATCAGCTGCAGGTGTAAGGCTTCAGTAGGTAGGGGAGAGAGAATGAGTAACAGGAGTGCGAGTCTGATGAATGGGCGTGGCTGGGGAAGTGGCTGGTGCAGAGTGATGTGCTGCTGAAGAACCTGGCAAAGCTGTGACAGTACCCCCCCCCCCTCCAGGGGGCGCTTCTGAGGACGAGGGTGCCCGGCGACGTGGACGGCCTCGACGGCGAGGGGCTGGTCGACTGGGGTGGGTTTGATGGAACTCGGCGAGCATCGTGGGATCCAAGATGTCATCACGGCTGACCCAGGAGCGATCCTCCGGGCCGTAACCCTCCCAGTCGACTAGGTATTCCAGGCGGCCCCTGCGACGCCGAGAGTCGAGGATCTCGTTGATGGCATAGACCGAACCCTCGTCCAGCAGAAGCGGTACTGGGGGATCAGCAGCATCACCAGGTTCTGTGGAGGAAGGAGAATGAGGTGAGTGGTAGGGTTTCAGGAGAGACACATGAAATGTGGGGTGGATCTTGTAGCTGGGTGGAAGTTGGAGGCGGTAAGTGACTGGATTAATCTGGTGTGTTATGGTGAAGGGGCCAATGCATTTAGGACTTAACTTTCTGGAAGGAAGTCGCATCCGGATATCCCGGGTGGAGAGCCAGACCCTCTGGCCTGCTTCATACTGTGGTGTGGCTGAACTCAGAGTGTCTGCGTGCTCCTTTTGCCGACGGATGGCTCGCTGCAGGTGGTGATGGGCCTCACTCCAGACCTGCTTGCTCTCCCGGAACCAGGAGTCAATGGCTGGGACCTCGGAAGAGTCTCCGGACCAAGGGAAAAGTGGAGGCTGGTGACAGAGTATGCATTGGAACGGCGTCAAACCTGTGGTTGGTTGCCGTAGGGAGTTTTGTGCATACTCGGCCCAGAGTAGGAAGCGACTCCAGGAGCTTTGGTGCGGAGGAAGCGGCCAATCTCCTGAATCTTTCGTTCCGTTTGCCCGTTCGTTTGAGGATGATATCCTGAAGTTAGACTCACTGTTACTCCCATTAGCTGCAGGAAAGCTCTCCAGAAACGAGAGATGAACTGTGGCCCCCTATCCGATACCACATCTTCTGGGATTCCAAAGTTGCGGAACACATGTGTGAACAGGGCTTCGGCGGTGATTGCAGCTGTTGGAAGGCCATTCAACGGTATTAGTTTGCATGCTTTGGAAAAGCGGTCGACAATCACCAGGATGCACGTGTGGCCCTCTAAAGGGGGAAGGTCTGTGACGTAGTCCACACCCAGGTGTGACCATGGTCTTCTGGGAACTGGCAAGGGGGTTAGCGTCCCTGCTGGTAGGTGTCGTGGGGTCTTTGCCATGGCACAGTCTGTACACCCGGCTACGAACCCTCGGACATCCTTGGCCATACCCGGCCACCAGTAACGATCTTGCAGAAGAGAGAGTGTGGCATTGATCCCTGGGTGTCCTGTGCCTGGGAAGGAGTGTGCCATGGTTAGGAGTTGAGTTCGGAGACTGAGCGGAACATAAGTGCAGTTAGCAGGATTGTTGGCTGGTGCAGGATCGTCAGTAGTGGCCTCATGGATCTGCTCATCTATGGTCCACTGGATGGGGCTCACGACCATATCAGCGGGGAGTATGGTTTCAGGCTGCTCCTCACCTTCCTCCGGGTGGTGCAGACAGGAGAGTGCATCAGCTCTGCCATTGTGAGATCCAGGGCGGTAGCTAATAGAAAAGTTGAAGCGGGTGAAGAACAAGGCCCATCTTGCCAAACGGGGATTGAGGCGCCTGGCTTCCCTGAGGTACTGGAGTTTTTGTGGTCCGTAAGAACCAGGAAAGGATGTTTAGCTCCTTCAAGCCAATGGCGCCACTCCTCCAGGGCTAGTTTAATGGCTAACAATTCTCGGTTGCCGATGTCATAGTTGCATTCCGCTGCACTAAGCTTTCGGGAAAAGTAAGCACAGGGATGGAGGCGGGGAGGGTCTCCATGGCGTTGCGAAAGAATAGCTCCAACTCCAGAGGTGGAGGCATCAACCTCCACAATGAACTCCCGGTCTGGATCTGGATGACAGAGGACCGGCGCTTTGGTGAAGGATTCCTTCAGCAGGTGGAAAGCTTGGGAGGCTTCATCATGCCAGGAGAGGGCCTTAGGTTTCTTGCGGAGCAAAGAGGTTAATGGAGAAGCGAGTTGACTAAAGTTGCAAATGAATCTTCGATAAAAGTTGGCAAAGCCCAAGAAACGCTGGAGGTCCTTGACGGACTGTGGAGTGGGCCAAGACAAAACCGCTGTCACCTTTCCCTCATCCATGCTTACCCCCTGGGCGCTGATGTTGTAGCCTAGAAACTGGGTGGAAGTCTGGTGAAGGGTGCACTTCTCGGCTTTCAAAAAGAGTTGGAACTCACGCAGCCTAGCAAGGACCAGGCGTACATGCTGGATGTGTGTCTGGAGATCGGGGGAGTAAATGAGGATATCATCAATAAAGACTATGACAAATTGGTTGATGTAATCTCTGAAAACCTCATTCATGAACCCCTGGAAAACGGAGGGAGCATTGGATAATCCATAGGGCATCACAAGGTATTCATAGTGGCCAGTAGGTGTGATAAAGGCGGTCTTCCACTCATCCCCTGGACGAATGCGCACAAGGTTATAGGCACTCCGTAGGTCAAGCTTGGAAAACACAGATGCACCTCGTAGTTGTTCTAAGGCAGCAGGGACAAGTGGCAATGGGTAGCGGAACTTCCCTGTGATTTTGTTGAGGGCACGGTAATCAATGCAGGGCCTAAGACCCCCATCTTTTTTGGCCACGAAAAAGAAGGAAGAGGCAGCTGGGGATTTTGAGGGACGTATATATCCCAGCTCTAGGGCTTCCGTAATATATCCTTTCATAGCCTCTTGCTCAGGGAGAGAGAGTGGGTAGACCCTTCCATGGGGTAATGGCTGATCTGGCACTAGATCAATCGCACAGTCCCATGGTCTATGAGGAGGTAACTGGGCTGCACGTTTTGGGCAAAAAACATCACGGTAGGTAGCATATTCGGGTGGAACAGTAACGGGTTGATTAAGCTCGGGGCTTTCTATCGATGTAGCATTAAGGGGAACAACCAGTTGGGGGTTGCGTATAAGTGGGAGTTCAGGGAAGCAAGTGACCTGACATTGATCACCCCAACTAAGAACTTCACTATTAGACCAACAGATTGTAGGTGAGTGTTGCACTAACCATGGACGCCCCAAGATCAAATCAGTAGTAGACTCATCAAGTACAAAAAACGAGATAGCCTCAGCATGGAGTCTCCCAACTTGCATTTCAAGAACAGGTGTTTGGTATTGAACCCGCTTGCGGGCTAGAGGCCTACCTACTATGGAGTGGATGTTGAAGGGGGTCGCACAGCGGGTCTTCGGGAGCTGGAGGCGCTGGCAGAGGGAGCCGGAGATGAAGTTCCCAGCTGAACCGGAATCGATCAGAGCGGAGGCCGTATGGGAGGACACAGAATCCATTAGAATTACAGGCATGAGAGGAAGTTTCAGATGAACATTAGGGTTACATACAGTACTCACCACCGGTCGGGGTGGTCTTGTAGAGCATTGAGCAATGATGTGGTCTGAGGCTCCACAGTAGAGGCATAAGCCCCGAGTGAGACGGCGGTGGCGTTCAGTTGGTGTAAGCCGCACAGTGTCCACCTGCATGGGCTCAAAAGATCTTGTGGAACTTGCTTCCCACCTGGGTGGTGCTTGTACTGGTGGTGGGGCTGAGCGGAGTTCTTGTAGGCAACTGTCCCTCCGGTGAGCAACTCGGACTGCTAGCTGGATGAACCGTTCCAGTCCCATGGCATCATCGTAGGTAGAGAGTTGGAGACGCAGGTTGGGCTCTAGTCCTTGTCGGAAAGCTGTGATGAGTGCGGCCTCATTCCATCCACTGGCTGCAGCGAGGGTGCGGAATTGGAGGGAGTATTCGGTGACTGGTCGTTTCCTTGCCTCAAAGCATGCAACTAGGCCTGGGCCGATGAATCACCCTCTGGGAGCCCAAACACTTCCGCGAAATGCTCCACAAAGTCGTCCACGGATGTCGTCGCAGGGCCATCGAGGCTCCATACACTTACTGCCCATTGCAAGACACGCCCAGAGAGCAAAGAGATGATGTAGGCAATTCGAGATCGCTCTGTTGGAAACCGGTGTGCTTGCATCTCCAGGGCCAGGGAGCATTGCAGGAGGAAGCCCTTACATCCCTCGGGTACACCAGAATAGGGCGTGGGGTTGACTACTGGGCTGGAGGGGACTGCTGGTGGAGGAGCAGGGTGGGATTGTGCAGCTGTGAGGGCCTGGCGAAACTCATTCACGAGCTCCCGGAAGGGGTCTGCATTTTGAGGCTGCATTGCCTGGTCTGGCCTTCTGTCACGGTACACAGAAGGAGGACTAGGAGAAGTGAACACGGTGATGGAGATTTATTGAATGGTCAACAGAAAAGTACTTGTAGGTCCAGAATACAAAGCAAAGCAAACACACAGGAGATCAGACTAAGGCAACTAAAGAGAGAGGGCAAAGTCCAACAAAGTTCATAAGTCCAAAACTTAACTGAATCCAACGAATACAGAAGAGCAGGCGAGGGAGCGAGTCTTTGGCTGGATCTTTCGTACAGCATGGACGAGGCCAGACAAAGTGTGTGTGTGGAGGGAGGCCTGATATAGTGCAGCTGATCAGCTGATTGATCAGCTGCAGGTGTAAGGCTTCAGTAGGTAGGGGAGAGAGAATGAGTAACAGGAGTGCGAGTCTGATGAGTGGGCGTGGCTGGGGAAGTGGCTGGTGCAGAGTGAGGTGCCGCTGAAGAACCTGGCAAAGCTGTGACACCTACTTAGCGCTTCAGAATTGTTACCGGAGGGTTGCCAGTTCGAACCCCGACCAGTAGGAACAACTGAAGTGCCCTTGAGCAAGGCACCTGATCCCTCACTGCTCCCCGAGCGCCGCTGTTGTAGCAGGCAGCACTGAACTCCATTGGGAACACGAGAAAGGCTGCGCTTCAAAAGATCCACAATCATACCGGTTCCTAAGAAGCCACATAACAGACCAGTGGACGATACTGTGACCCTAGCCCTGCACTCAGTATCTTGACAACCCCAACAAATATGTCCGAATACTGTTCCTGGGCTACAGCTCAGCTTTCAATACTGTTCAGCCCACCAAGCTAGTGGCTAAACTGGCAGGTCTTAGACTGCCCTCTCCCACCTGTAGTTGGATACTTACTTGACTTCCTAACCGAAAGATCACAGGTGGTTCAAGTGGGGATCTGGGTATCAACAGCACTGACCATCAGCACTGAGACCCCTCAGGCCTGCTGCCTCAGCCAGACTGTTTACACTACACCCATGACTGTCTATCTTCACATAAACTCAAACTCAAAGATTTACAAATTTGCAGACGACACATCCATCCATGGGGCTCATCAGGGGAAATGATGAGATGCAGTACAGACAGCAGGTGGACAGAATACTGGCCTATGGGGTGGAAAACTTGTTCTTGTCCTAAACACAGATAAGACCAAGGAACTCGTTCTTGATTTTCAGAAGAAAGCTGAAGGGGCATTACTGTGTGGTATGATAACACTACAGTAAAGGAAAAGAAGGTCCTCCTGAGGATTATTAAAATAGCAACGAGGATCATAGGGACACAGCTCCCCTCCATAGACTCCCTGTACACAGATCGCTGCAGGAACAAAATCAAATCAATTCTCCAGGATCCACATCACCCAAGTCACTCTCTGTTTAGGTGGAGAAGCTCTGGCCGTGTGCTGAGATATCATAGTCCAGAGAGCATAAGGGCAAGAAGAAAGCGTTTTCAAAACAGCTTCTACCCAGCAGCCATCAGACTGCTGGCTAAGGACATCGTATCTGGTTTAAAATACCCTGTCCCACCTCAGACTCAGACTTTGACACATTAGGACCGTACGCTCACGCATACACACACACACGCAGGGCCGGCCCGAGGCATAAGCGAACTAAGCGGCTGCTTGGGGCCCCCTGGCCAAGTGACATTAATGAATGAATAAATGAAACAATTAATAATTCAAAACAAGAAAATTCTGATTTCATGATCAATATGCCTGCCTACCTCTACTGTGTCTGCCAGCCTTTGAGTCACGCGCATAAACTAGACACCTCGGGACGGGTGCATAGACAATTCGTGCAGACACTGCATCAAGTTCAAAAATCGGAAGAGACGGTAGCAGCTAATGTTAAGAAAAGTCACAAAAAAGGACATATCCCTCTGGTGCCGAAAACAGAAAGAAGAAAATGACAGAGGAGGAGAAAAATAATACAGGTATGTTTGCATGATTATTTACAGTTGTTACATGTTTTGTGCTTGCGGTAGCTAGCTAGTCATGATCTAATATAAGCCATCACCAGAGCTAAATCTCCGCCATCAACGGAGAAATGTCTCCCATTAATATATATCTAGATATATCTATATTTATTTTTTTCAGAGACACTTATATTAGATCATGACAGCTAGTTAGCTACCTCAAGCACAAAACATACTGTAAATAATCATGCAAAACATACCTGTATCTTGCTCGTTTTTCTCCTCCTCTGTCATTTTCTTCGTTCATTACCGTCTCTTCCGATTGTTGAACTTGATGCAGTGTCTGCACGAATTGTATATGCACCCGAGGTGTCTACTTTATGCGCGTGACTCAAAGGCTGGCAGACACAGTAGCAGTAGGCAGGCATATTAATCATGAAATCATAATTTTCTTGATTTGAATGATAATTGTTTCATTTATTCATTCATTGATGTCACTTGTTTACGTTATTTATTATGTAAAAAAAAAAAAAGAAACTCGATTGGGGGCCCCCTGGTGGCCAGGAGGCCCCAAGCAGCCGCTTAGTTCGCTTATGCCTCGGGCTGGCCCTGGTCATACGTATGATTACTGTGAATGTGTGTGTGTGTGTGTGTGTATCTGTTTGTGCACATGTGTGCACATGAACTGGGTTAACATGACCCCTGGAGGCAAATATACGGAAAAAATGGTCATCCTAGGTCCTACAGTTCTCAAGATATTCACAGAGAACTGTGTCTGGCCTACCCTCCTTTCGGGGGGTCCAGTCCAGCGGGGGGGCTACGGGCTACAGATCAAAACGAAAAATGACAGTTCCATGCTATCCATGTGGGGGTACATGCCCACCAAGTTTTGTGTACCCCGGTCTTTCAGTGTCCCGGGAATCCTTGTTGGTGTACGTCACTAAATGTACACATAAATTGTTTTATTGTAAGGCCCCCCATGAACGAAAGTACACAAAACTTGGCATGCATTCGGAGGGTGTCATAATGATCCTACACTTTCAATTTCGTGCAGTTTTGACCATGTCAGCCAGAGATATTGTGATGAAAACACCTAATTTTTTGCTTTTTAATTTTTAACTAGGTGGCGCTATACATGAAATAAGTGGTAATGGGATGGGTTGACATGGCCCCTTGAGATCAACATACAAAACAAAGGTGGACCTCCTAGGCCCTACGGTTCTCGAAATATTCACAGAAAACTGTCTCCGGCCACCTACAGGCCAGTTGGTGTATAGTAACATAAATTAATTTATTGTGTGGCCCCCCATGAACGGAATTCCACGAAACTTGGCGTGCATTCAGAGGGTGTCATAATGATCCTACACTTCCAATTTCGTGCAGTTTTGACTATGTTAGGTCACAGATACCTGCGATTACAACACCTCATTTTTACTTTTTTGTGTTTAACTAGGTGGCGCTATACATGAAATGAGTCGTTATGGAATGGGTTGACATGGCCCCTTGAGATCAACATACAAAAAAAAAATGGTCCTCCTAAACCTTACGGTTCTCGAGATATTCACAGAAAACTGTGTCTGCCCTACCCTCCTTTCGGGGGGTGCAGTCCAGCGGGGGGGCTACAGATCAAAACGAAAAACGATGGTTCCATGCTATCCATATGGGGTTACATGCCCACCAAGTTTCGTCTACCCCGGTCTTCCAGTGTCCCGGGAATCATTGACGAAAGTGGCGGTCATATAGGTTTAGTCAGATTTTTTTTTTTTTTTTTTTTTTTTTTTTTTCGCATGTCCAAATTTCCGTCAATGAGTCCCGTCAATTGCTGTTCGGGGGGCCCAGCACAGGGAGGGAGTGGCCCCCGGGGACGAAACAAAATTTTTCCGTAAAAGTCTAGTGGGGCTACATACCCACCAAATTTCATGTGCCCCGGTGGTTCGGTGTCCTGGGTATCGTTGACCAAAAATTCAGGAAGTAGATGACGAAAGAAAAAAAAAAAAAAAAAACTTTGACAATTCCTATATGACCGCTTCGCTAGCTTCGCTAGCGGCGGTCATAATAAATATTCATCATCATCATCATGGCTGCATTTCCAGTATTGGCGATAAGTAGTCGTTTGTCCACTAGATGGCGCATCGTTGCAGTGAGACGTAATTTTGTTGGAAGTTAAAAGTGGGTTGACTTGGGTTGAAAAACAATGACTTCATACAAGGACTACCGCAGAGAACTTCTAATAAGGATAGGACAATGTTCACATGAAATGTAATTCCCATTTCTTCTTGAAGCCGAAATAAATCTGAGGATGTTTATCGGACATGCTTGGTTTTTACTGCAGGTACGTTAATCTTATAATATCAATAAGGACCTAGGTAATGTTACCGTTAGCATTGGTTGAGTGATGGAGGCCAATTTGATTGATTGCATTTGTAGAAAACTATAATAGCAGCACTGTAATTGTATCTTTCGACTGTCATTTGTGTACGTGCTACAAAAATCATTCTGTGCAATGGAAGATTTACCAACGTTACACCGGTCTGATACAGTTTTGCCTATACATGCGCCTGTTTATTTTGTTTTAAGTGCGTGCAGGGTGTGAGAGGGGAATCGATGTGCTTTGATTCCAGCTTGGTAGTTGTAGTCTGTGAAATTAAAAAGCATGTGTGTGTGAAGTATCCAAACACCTTCATTTCATTATGGCTGCTTTAGCAACACACCTTAAAGCGATGGTTCGGAGTAATTTTACCCTAGGGTTCTTTGCACCATGACCCCGAGCCAAACACCCTCCCAGAACCTTTTTTCCCTTGGTCGAGCCCTGGTCGAGTAGCGCCGTCAGAAACGAATGACGTTCTGTAGTCATGATGGAACCAACTTTTATCTCGTAAATTACCCCACTAATAATGCCCTGAATGGTACGAAACTTCTGCAGTAGTACAACTACGACATTAAGTCCAATAACGAGGCATTAGAAAGTTTGTAAGTGCACCAGGAGTTTATTTAAATAAGACTTGCCTGATTATCTGCTACTATACCGCTGCGTCAACGTTTCTTCCGTGATTTGGGAAAAGCCTGTAAAAGTCCTTGCAGGAAGCGATTACATCAACGTTTTTTGGTATATCCAGTTTTAAATATTTTTTTTCCGAAGTGTTTACAACTTAGTAATAACTAATAATTGTTGCAAACTGGACTACGAACAAAATATTAGTGCATTCCTGGATCTACATCCTTATGCATGCTTCCTGCCAGGACTTTTACAGGCTTTTCCCAAATCACGGAAGAAACGTCGATGCAGCGGTATAGTAACAGATAATCAGGCAAGTCTTATTTAAACGCTGAAAGGCCTATATGATTCTAACTGTCTCACTAAATTGCATTATCCACACTCAATTCTCACTGGTATCTGCTAGACAACAAGTACCAAAACATGATTAGTTCATAGATTTCACATGTAAAATTCATTTTATACAACCCCACCTCCATCTTGCCTGTTCATAATTATGAGAAATTCTTGATTGTTTGTGTTATGTTTATGTTATGTGTGTGGGTGTGTGTGAGTGTGTGTGTGTGTGTGTGTGTGTGTGTGTGTGTGTGTGTGTGTGTGTGCGTGCCTGCGTATGTGCCTGTGCATGGAAGCGTACATATGTCTACTGTGTGAGTATGTGTCATGATTACTGTGAATGTGTGTGTGTGTGTGTATCTGTTTGTGCACATGTGTGCACATGAACTGGGCTAACATGACCCCTGGAGGCAAATATACGGAAAAAATGGTCATCCTAGGCCCTACGGTTCTCAAGATATTCACAGAGAACTGTGTCTGGCCTGCCCTCCTTTCGGGGGGTCCAGTCCAGCGGGGGGGCTACAGATCAAAACGAAAAATGACAGTTCCATGCTATCCATGTGGGGGTACATGCCCACCAAGTTTTGTGTACCCCGGTCTTTCAGTGTCCCAGGAATCCTTGTTGGTGTACGTCACTAAATGTACACATAAATTGTTTTATTGTAAGGCCCCCCATGAACGAAAGTACACAAAACTTGGCATGCATTCGGAGGGTGTCATAATGATCCTACACTTTCAATTTCGTGCAGTTTTGACCATGTCAGCCAGAGATATTGTGATGAAAACACCTAATTTTTTGCTTTTTAATTTTTAACTAGGTGGCGCTATACATGAAATAAGTGGTAATGGGATGGGTTGACATGGCCCCTTGAGATCAACATACAAAACAAAGGTGGACCTCCTAGGCCCTACGGTTCTCGAGATATTCACAGAAAACTGTCTCCGGCCACCTACAGGCCAGTTGGTGTATAGTAACATAAATGAATTTATTGTGTGGCCCCCCATGAACGGAATTCCACGAAACTTGGCGTGCATTCAGAGGGTGTCATAATGATCCTACACCTCCAATTTCGTGCAGTTTTGACTATGTTAGGTCACAGATACCTGCGATTACAACACCTCATTTTTACTTTTTTGTGTTTAACTAGGTGGCGCTATACATGAAATGAGTGGTTATGGAATGGGTTGACATGGCCCCTTGAGATCAACATACAAAAAAAAAATGGTCCTCCTAAACCTTACGGTTCTCGAGATATTCACAGAAAACTGTGTCTGCCCTACCCTCCTTTCGGGGGGAGCAGTCCAGCGGGGGGGCTACAGATCAAAACGAAAAACGATGGTTCCATGCTATCCATATGGGGTTACATGCCCACCAAGTTTCGTCTACCCCGGTCTTTCAGTGTCCCGGGAATCATTGACAGAAATTTGGACATGCGAAAAAGAAAAAAAAAAAAAAATCTGACTAAACCTATATGACCGCCGCTTCGCTGCGCGGCGGTCATAATAAACTCCTGGTGCACTTACAAACTTTCTAATGCCTCGTTATTGGACTAAAGGTCGTAGTTGTACTACTGCAGAAGTTTCGTACCATTCAGGGCATTATTAGTGGGGTAATTTACGAGATAAAAGTTGGTTCCATCACGACTGCAGAACGTCATTAGTTTTTGATAGCGCTACTCGACCAGGGTTCGACCAAGGGAAAAAAGATGAACTAAAGATGACTAAAACTTATGTAGCCTAGAAGAAGAAACATTCACAAAAAATCCATCCATCCAAAAATGACCTTTTTTTTTGATAGCTGTTGAAAACGGCATGGAACTGACAGAGATGTTTTTGTTTATTTATAAATAAATAAATAAATAAATAAATAAATAAATAAATAAATAAATAAAATTATGCTGATACCTTTTGCTTTACCCAAATACAATGTAGTCTACAGGTGTAAGTGACCTTTAATCAATCCAGTTGCAATGGATGAACTGTGATGAACTGCCCTACTTGTGATTGTTTAGAGATTTTAAAGGTTTTATAACAATGCTACATCTTCTTTGGCTATTCTACAATCTATTCACCTTTTCAGCACCAGTAGGCTACTTTCTGTGCAGCCGCACACACACACTCAGGCATGCCAAACAAGCATACACAAAAGTTTCAAGAGTGGGGGATGGAGTAAAATATGGAGACAAATTGAAGTGTGATTTATTTTCGCGGAACGGATGTACAGGACTGAGCAGCGGTCATATTTTGTACCGCTATGCGGTACATCTAGTTTTTTTATGAAACACATCAAACATCAACTTGAAGCTGTAACGGTTGTCTGTCATCCAATGTGCAAGTTCATGTACAGGTAATTTACATATAAAGGCGCAGGACATGAAAAAATAAGTAATCCCTATTTAACAATGTAGCCTAATTGATAAGGTAATGTCGGGAAATATGTCACCTTATGACACTGTAATAGGTAAAAACATAAAGCTGTAAGCATATTAAGCACCAAATTTGATACTGTAATGTTAATTTCTAACATTCTGTGTAACCTACTTGTATTTAGAACTAGGCCTACAGCTGATATCGAGCAATATACTGTTTCACCTTGTAGTGGTGCTCAACCTTAATATAGCTGGAAGCTTAAGTCAGAAGCAAGAGTTGTGCCCCGATTTTCTTAAAAACTTATGTTGCAGTAAAATACTTTACATTTTATAAAAGAGATACATGTGCACACACACATTGATGATTATTTCTCAGATCTGCTTTGAACTGACAGGTGGTTTAGCCATATTCCTGGTTTTGATCATTGTTGCCCCAGCCAACAATTTGGACTCCAAAAGATGTGAAAATTGAGCCCAGGTTAAATATAAGAGTTTCCTTTTAAAGTCCATGGCCAGATATGCTATAGTCCCATAGTATGATGATATAGTATGATATAAGTATACTAACAACAGTAAGTATAGTAACAGTACACTTCCATAAAATTATTTTTTTGTAACAGAAGTTATGTGGCAGGAAGGAACCAACTTTCTCTCTCTGACACATTTTGATTCCAGGAAAGTCTGGACTTCCCAAATTAACAGCTTGGTCAACTGCAATCTAGGTATTTCCAAACCTTGGTCATTAACAAAATGAGGCAATATTTCTGACAGCTATTTAAGCCTGGTTGAAATGCTGGACAATATGCAATACAGTTTTCTAGCAGACTCATGAAGCCATCAGCCATGAAAACCACCATTATCTCTGCCTTCTGCCTCATATCTATCAGGTAGGCCTACATCATTTGAATTAGTAGTAGTTTAATAATGATTACAACATGCATATTATTACACCTTTAAGTGAGATTGTGGTGATTTATTTCCCTTTGGTCATATTGGTTGTCTTTCTGCTTTGATAACAGCTTTGTTGCATGTTTTGACAAGAACGAAGGTAAGTGAATAATATGATTTAAAAAATCTGAATATATGCAAATTACATCAACATTGTGTGTTTAATTACAACAGTCATATGCCATCACGTTTGATTTAGTTTTATCTCAGCTGGTTTTGTAGTCTGAAACTTCACCTTTTTAAATAAAAAGATATACGTAGGTGGATTTGAAATGATGTCGGATGTAAAGTTGGCTAGACCATGATATGTTGCTATAGGATAATACAAATGAAGAGATGCTTCTGAATTGTTAATAGAATAGTGAATAGTTCTGAATTGTAGTGAATAGTACAGTCCACAGATAACATGAGAAAGGTGACTTCTGACTTACAGATGTTTATGAGTCTCTCTGGACCCGGAACATGGATATAGCGAACAGGACTCTGAATCTGGATTTCATGCAACACATGGAAGTCGGGGACCTGCCTGTGGACCGCTATCTCAACTTTACCATCCAAGACATCAATTATCTGGTGAAGGTGACAAAGATGCTGCGGAAAGTCAGTAACTCTGTGAAAAAACCTGATGACCTACGTCAGTTCTTCCAGGGCAGATTTAAAGGCTACAAGAGCTTCCGCGACAATCTTCTGAACATGTTTTTCCTTAAGGTACACACGCCTAATGTTTTTCAAACATTAAATTAATTGGTCATGTGTTTCTCTCTACACTTAAGATATTGTGCAATAAATGTAGACTCAAACAGAGAGAATGTAATATTTATGGTTAACCATTTCACAAAACACTTCTTCACAATAGCCTAGGCCTACTATGTCTCATGATGAATTTTAAAAGAAGGATGGTAGGCAACAAAAATGAAACTGAGCATGTTCAAGCAATATGCTTGTATGTCCAATGTATGTTATGTTGATATATTTGCATTTCACATTAATAGGGTGTATCTGACATCAAACCGACACCAGCCATGAGGAAGTACCTGTCTGACTACGAGACCATCATGTACACCAAAGAGCCCATCTATTTTGCTGTGTCTCTCCTACCATGCTCCCGACTATGGGGTTGGCTCGCAAACCAAGTAGACATGACGCAGACCAATGCTTACTTTGCCTGGAAGAAGGACAACATGGGCGGCCATCCTGAGAAGCACTACAAGGAGCTGCTCAACAAACATCTTGATACAGCCGATAAAGTATCAGAAGCGAACCGCATATTCCAAATGCAAATGCAAAATGAACACGACTTTTTTGCGTCTTCGTAAAATTAAGTTTTCTTTCCACAGTATAGTTGGCTTGACTGACTTAATGTGCAGGCAAAGTTCAGATTAATAAAACAATATTTAATTTAATATCAAGAGCTTATGATGATGTGATCACTGCTGTTACCCTTTTGATATTTCACACATCCACCATGTCATTAAAAGTTTAATTTCCCACCATCTCTTTGTAATGTCTTTTTTGGGGGTTACAAAATCTCAAGTTTTCAGAGGAGACATTTTGTTGTAATTTGATTGTAATGTGAGATTTAATTTATAAAAAGTTACAATTTAAAAACTTTATAGCCTACTTTCAACTGTGAATTTTATGAAACACCATCAAAGAATAAAAAATAGATAAGATGAAAGTATATTTTTGCAATGTAGTTACATTTGTACGTTTCTAAGATAAATATTTAAATAAAAAGCCAATTGAACCTCCACTACCAACTTCATATAAAAGTCCCTTGACTTGAAAGAAAGTTTAAAGAAATGGCGAAGGTCTTTAACACAATTAAGGAGTCTTTGTGTCTGGATGTGGGTGAGAATGGGGAGGAAAAAGTCCAAGAGTCCAAAAAACTGACACCAGAGTGTGCTATAACTGTGAATTACCAACAGGGGGCCTCAGTTAGCACAGAATGACACTTTTGATTTGAGTCACCAGCGGAGTTATCACACTGGTTCTTTTATTTCCTCTTTCACTTTCAGTCAGTATGAACTTATTACTTTCACTCTCGCTCCTCAGCAGCCATCAGCCATGAAAACCATTCTCTCTGCTTTCTGCTTCGTATCTATCAGGTAGGCTACATCAGTTGAATTAATAGTACATGTAGCCTATTACAGTTTTTCTCAGTCGCTTTGGTGCTTTTTGCAGATCAGAATGAAAATTCTCATAACTATTAGTTCAACCTCCACAACATTTAGTAATTTGTGCACATCATAGTAGCAAATTCTCCTTCCTCTGAACAAATTGCAAATGCTTTTGGACATGTATCAGTTGCTTTCATACAATTCTCTGCTGTTTTTTTCATTATCATTTGCTTATGTCATGTCAGCCAAAATGAACTATACTTATGGATACTGAATAGTCGTTCCCTATAAAACTAATAGTCTTCATTTCATTGCTTGAGTCATTACATACAAAATTGTTGAACTAGTTATCAAATTCTGTCACAATGCTGTAGAATTGCAAAGAGCATACAGTAAAAATGTACTCAGTGTCTTGTACTCACTTACTCCCCTAACTACAGCAATGTGTAACTTTACTGTAGTTTTCAAATGGCTGTACAAGTACTGTATAGTGCTGTCTTGAGCATGTTCAGGTAGTGTCACCGAGTTCTGCCCTTTTTATGCATTGGAAAACACTGAGAGAACTGTCATAATGAAAACATGACAAAGCCATTTGACTATCTTGTTCATAAACGATGGTGTCAAGACTTCTCATTTTGATGACACTGACAGTTTCACTGACATGAATACGTGCTTTTGAGGAATGGACTATCCATTTTGAGCAAGTGACGTGCTTTTGCAGGTCATCCACTAGGTTTTGCAGTTTTCACTAATTGTTTCGAGAAATGCACTAACTGCTGTGCAAATGTTAATAGTGATGTGAGAATAGCACCAAAGCGACTGAGAAAAACTGTAATGATTGCATGCATATTATTACACCTTTAAGTGAGGTAGTGGTGATTTATTTCCCTTTGTTCGTATTAAATTAGTTGTTTTTCTGCTTTTGTTACAGCTTTGTTGCATGTCATGACAAGAAGCAAGGCAAGTGAATAATATTATTTCAAAAATCAGTATAAGCACTATGCTGCCCTCGTACTGTAGCCTACTGCGTTACGAGCAGGCAGAACTGGACAGCTAACAGAAATGCACTGAATTTTAGAAACCCCTTTCCTTTATTACAATCATTTTCAACTTCTTTCCCAGATCACATGGAGACAAAGCACTGATCTCCATCTTAATGCTCTTTGTCTGCCTCTCATAGAGGACTGCATAGTGGCTAGTAATTATTAGAGTAGCCTACTCGCATAGACAGTGATAGGTTAAAGCTGGTGCTGAAAACTCGTTACAAAGATGGCAATTATGCTAAATCCTCTTGCTAGATGTATGATGACCAGTCAGTCGTATGTGTTTATAATGTAGCCTACTTGATCAATTTATTTTCTCTAAATTTTATGTATGAGTAGTATGTTGTTAATGTTGCAATAATTATTTGGAGCAATTCAACTATGAACCATAAACTGTGTGTTTAGATGTGATATGTGCAGCAAACAAGTGACTCTCTTACTCTTACATTGACCTCCATTGTATTAAAAGAGCACCACATGTGGTGCAAAGTGGTACTGCAGATCCAGCACAAATTTAGTGGATTTATAGACCATTTTTTTTTCAAAAATCTTATCTCAATAAAGAAACTCAGCAACAAGCCCAAATTTTGGACAGATGATCCTCACATACAGAATGGTATATGGTAAAATTTGTAAAAAAAATCCTGTCCAAGTGGTGAAATGCGAAGATGAAACGGGCTTTTTGAAAATCAAGCCCAATTTTAAAAAAAAATGTGACAATCTGACAATATGATAATGATAACAACCAAAGTTAATGCATGGACATGACCTTCTAATCATATATGAGGAAAAAATCGGATGAATTTGTGTCAGATATTTTTTGAATGAGAAACCCTCAAAGGTGTTTGTCTTTTCACATAATGAATTTATAGCCATTTTCAGAGCTTTGCAGAGGGGAAATTACACAAGATATGTCTGATCTGATTGGATTTTTTAATTCAATAGGAAAATTTACTTTTATCCACATAGTTTCACTAATGTGTGTGAAATACCAAAAGAGCCAATAATTTTGGAAGTTGAACAAAAAGGATTGCTCACCACAATGCTTAAAATGACTTGAAGCTTCAAAGGGTTGTAGTTTTGGAACCATTAGTGATACAGATATACAGATATATATTTAAGATGTATGCATAGGTCTGGTCTACAAACACCTGTGATTTTTTTAGAGAGGGTGACCTGTCAGCCACTGGGTGATTTGACACGGAATGACCCTGCTGTTTTAAAACTGTTTGTATATTCAACGTCCATGTCAAATCCATTTCCACTTTTTTTTTACCAATGCAAACTCCATCTATTTCTAAGGTTTTCATTGCTACCTGCTCCTCACAGCATGCATGTACGCACGCACACACACACACACAGACAAATGAGCCGTCAAATTAGTTTTTTTTATAGTTTTTTTGGGGTGTATCTAATTTAATTGGATGCATCCCCTCTAATAACATGCATTCTTATGGAAGGCAGAACAGGCACTATGCAAATTCCATCAACATTTTGTGTTTATTACAACATGAGTCATACAAAATCATATTTGATTTAGTTTTATCCCAGTTGGTTCTCTAGTTTGAAACTTTACCTTTTCAAATAACAAGACAGATATACCTATACGTATATGGATTTGAAATAATGGTGGATGGAATGTTGGCTGGACCATGATATGTTGCTATAGAATAAAAATGACCAGTAAATTAGTTGCTATTTCAGTCCACAGATAGCATGAGAAAGATGACTTTTGACTTACAGAGTGGAATGTTTATGAGACTCTCTGGACCTGGAGCCTGGATCTGGTGAACAGGACTCTGAACCTGGATTTCATACAGCACATGCAAGTAGGAGACCTGCCTGTGGATCGCTATGTCAACTTTACCATCCAAGACATCAATTACCTGGTGAAGGTGACAGAGATGCTGCGGAAACTCAGCAGTTCAGTGAAAGAACCTGCTGACCTACATCAGTTCTTCCAGGGCAGATATAAAAGCTACAAGAACTTCCGCGACTATCTTCTGAACATGTACTTCCTTAAGGTAAGCCTACACACTTCTGCTTTTTGAATTCTTCTGATGCTTCAAACCTTAAATGAATGGTGTACCTTAAGAACCTTAAGATCATTGTGTAATAAATGTAGACTCAAACAGAGAGAACGTAATATTTATGGTTAATCATTTCACGAAACACCTCTCCACAATAGCCTATATGTCTCATAATAAATCTTAAAAGATGGATGGTATGGCCACAGCTGTGGCACAACTGGCTGGGGCACCTGCACCGTACGCCGGCGACCCGGGTTCGATTCCCGCCCTGTGGTCCTATCCGGATCCCACCCCTGCTCTCTCTCCCATTCGCTTCCTGTCACTATCATTAAAGGCATAAAAAGGCCAAAAAAATATACTTTTTAAAAAAAAAAGATGGATGGTACCCAACAAAGTTGAAACTGAGTATGTTCAAGCAATTGGGGCAGCAGTGGCTAGCAATGCTAAGCACTTCGGACTTGTAACCGGAGGGTTGCTGGTTCGAACCCCGACCAGTAGGAACGGCTGAAGTGCCCTTGAGCAAGGCACCTAACCCCTCATTGCTCCCTGAGCGTTGCTGTTGTAGCAGACAGCTCACTGCGCCGGGATTAGTGTGTGCTTCACCTCACTGTGTGTTCACTGTGTGCTGAGTGTGTTTCACTAATTCATGGATTGGGATAAATGCAGAGACCAAATTTCCCTCACGGGATCAAAAGAGTATATATACTTACTTGTAATATTGTCATACTATTTGCATTTCACATTAGGGTGTATCTGACATCAAACCGACACCAGCCATGAGGAAGTACCTGTCTGACTACGAGACCATCATGAACACCAAAGAGCCCATCTATTTTGCTGTGTCTCTCCTACCATGCTCCCGACTATGGGGTTGGCTCGCAAACCAAGTAGACATGACGCAGACCAATGCTTACTTTGGCTGGAAGAAGGACAACACGGGCGGCAATCCTGAGAAGCACTACAAGGAGCTGTTCACCAAACATATTAATGTAACCGATAAAGTATTAGAAGCTTACCGTATATTCCGAATGCAAATGCAGAATGAACATGACTTTTTTGCATCTTCGTAAAATAAAGTTTTCCTTCCACAGTTGAGTTGGCTGTGGTGCTGAACACATGTCTCACTTAATGTGCAGGTAAAGTTCAGATTAATAAAACAATATGGAATTTATTATCAAGAGGTTATGATGATGTGATCATACTGTTGTCCTTTCGGTATTCTATTTCACACGTCCACCATGTCATTAAAAGTTACTTTTACATTTAGTGAAATTAAAGTTTCATTTCACACCATCTCTTTGTAATGATTTTGTTTTTGCTTTTTTTTTTTGGGGGGGGGGTTAAAAAAATTGGGTTTTCAGATGAGGAAACTCTTTATTGAAACTTTTGTCTGTGTATTATTATGAAACACACTCAAGGAATAAAAAAGAGATGATGAAAGCACATTTTTACAATGTACTGTAAGCTACATTTGATGTTTCTATGTGTTGCCGGGTGCATTAGTTGACTTATTGCAGTCAATCCAGAGGAATAAAAAAAAAAAATTATCCTCCAACTATAGCCTATTTCATATAAAAATCCCTTGCTCCATGCGACTTTAACACAATTAAAGACCTGCAGTCTTTGGCAGAGGTGTAAAAGTCTGGCTTAAGAAAGTAAAAGTCCTGCCATGAATTGGATCTACTTGTGCACGTAACACAGATGATTTCACTAATTAGATGATCTACCTGGCTTAAGAGTTGTGCTAACTAGAATCAGCTGATTTAAGTGAATGGTTGGAAGGAACAAAAATGTGGCACGACTTTTACTTTTTGAAGCCGGACATTTACACCTCTGGTCTTTGGAGGGGTTGCTAATTTCAAGGATTGGTGCTCATGTGCATGTGTCTGGATGTGCTAAGTATGACATCAGAAAGATGTCAGAAAGTAGGATGAGAATGGGGAGGAAAATAGAATCCACCCAGTTGAGTACCTGACAACCTGCAGAGCATAGTATAAGTATATATACTCTTTTGATCCCGTGAGGGAAATTTTGTCTCTGCATTTATCCCAATCCGTGAATAGTGAAACATACTCAGCACACAGTGAACACACAGTGAGGTGGAGCACACACTAATCCCGACACAGTGAGCTGCCTGCAACAACAGCGGCGCTCGGGGAGCAGTGAGGGGTTAGGTGCCTTGCTCAAGGGCACTTCAGCCGTTCCTACTGGTCGGGGTCGAACCGGCAACCCTCCGGTTACAGGTCCGAAGCCCTAACCAGTAGGCCACGGCTACCCCCTCATATGCCATACCTGTGGAACAGCAGGGGGCCTCGGTCAGCACAGAATGACTCATGCCTTGTGATTTGAGCCACCATAGAGAGCTGAGTCAATGTCATAATTTTATTTCTATCAGAAAGACTCAGGGAGGTACAATGAAAGTTAACACACGTTTTAATCCATCAAAGGATATACAAAAGGCAAAAGCAACAATAAGACAGTCTTTGGCATAGGCCCCGTCCAAGGTCCTGGTCACCGAGTGTGCAGACCCTTGCAGATCCTGCCGGTATGAGACGGCAGGGGCGGAGCCTACCCCCTGGACATCTGGACAAGGCCAAACTGGTGGTGGTTAGGGAGGGAGGGTGGGAACATCGAAAGTCGGCACCTGAAAGCAACAGGCAGGTGCAAACTAAAGTGATTATAAAGGCTGATGCAGACTGGTGATTGGTCGGAAGTAATGAATGAATGAGTGACGCATTGAGTCTTCCTGACAGAACTTAACGCTAACGCTTCCATTTCCTCTTTCACTCTTGGTTTTACAGAGCATGTCTGGCCCTTGCTCCTCACAAGCAATAGGGAATAAATCAAGTACATCAGTTATATTACAGGAGAACTCTGGCAGGTTCCAACATAGGGCACTGTTGTTTAAGTACTGTTAGTACAGGATGCTAGAAAGCTGTACTATGGGGACATATCTGCATCTGCATCTTAACAGGCTCAAAATGTCATTACAAGTGCAACGTGAACATGTGAATTTAACCCCGTTAACTCCTTTCCCCCATTTCCACTGCTTCTTCACAATTACTGAGTGCACACGGCCTTGCCACACATTAACACTCATACCTTGTCAGGAGCATGATGCAGCCATTTTCATTTATGGAACATTTCCCAATTTATCAGCTTGGTCAATTCTGAGTAAGCTACCAATGCGTAAGTATTCTGAGAAAGTTCTTATTTCTAATGGTCAGCTCATTTGGCCAAGTATTGCTTTCTTTTTCTCTGTGACACATTTTCATTCATGGAACATTTCACCATCTATCAGCTTGGTCAATTCTGAGTGACCTATGTAAGTATTCTGAGAAAGTGCTTATTTCTAACTGTCCCAAGAGTGGGCAGCACTTCTGAGAGCTAAGCAGGACTGAAATGTCGGAAAAGTTTGCACATGCTTGGACAGTGTGCTATCTAAGCATTTTACAGAAACAAGGAGCTATCAGCCATGAACATTACCATTCTGACTACTTTTATATATATATATATATATATATATATTTGTATATTTTTAATCAGTTACATCGAAGGAGAACTCTGGCAGGTTTTAACATATAGGGCGCTGTTGTTCGATGTCACTGAATACTGTTGGTACAGGACGCTACAAAGCTATACTATGGGGACATATCTGCCTCTGCATCTTATCAAAATGTCATTACAAGTGCTGTGCAAAATTAACAGTATGCAAACTATGTGTGTTTAACTCATGCCTTTTCTCAATTTCCAATGTAACGTCACAATTACTGTGTGACGTTAAACACACATAGTGTTGTCAATCTATACATCAATCCATCAATTTGACCAACTTGATAAAGGGGAACCTATGATATTTTTCCATTCAGTGCAATTGTGGACAAATTAACCCATTTAAGCCCAAATTTTTCCCAGACATGCAAATATGCAAATCATGTGTTATTAGCAACCCTTTGAAGTAATCAATATTTTTTTTTTTTTTTTAATGTAGAAAAGTAGATGAAAAAGTGAGTTTTATTATAATATATATATATATATATATATATATAATATATTTATTTATAATATGCGTATACTCAATTAAAGGTTGCTCAAATTGCTTTTTTATTAAAATAAAGGTATTCTGACAGGACTTTTCAAACTGTTATGAACACTGAGACCAATGGTAATAATAAATATGAAAAATATGTAAACATTGTTTATTTACCAGGAGCTTCGGCTCGTTAAAATAGAACCCTGAATGTGTATGTCTGTGCGTGCGTGTGTGTCTGCATGTATATATATATATATATATATATATATATATATATATATATATATATATACGCACACACACACACACACACACACACACAATATGCACACTTACTCTCACACCTCATGCAGATACACACACAGACCATATACAACAACTCTCACAACAACACACAGACACAAACACACACACAGACATACACACTCACACACACACACAGATATACACACTCACACACACAGATACACACTCACATACACACACACAGACATACACATATATGTATGTGTGTGTGTGTGTGTGTGTGTGTATCTGCAGGTGGGTGTGTGAGAGCAGCAGGCAAAGTGCATGTCGCGTGCAATGTGAAGTCCCCTTGAGTGTGTATGTCTGTGTGAGTGTGTGTGTGTGTGTGTGTGTTTGTGTCTGTGTGTGTGTGAGTGTGTATGTCTGTGTGTGTGAGTGTATATCTGTGTGTGTGTGTGTGTGTGTGTATTTGTGTGTGTGTGTGAGTGTGTATCTGTGTGTGTGAGTGTGTATATCTGTGTGTGTGAGTGTGTATGTCTGTGTGTGTGTTTGTGTCTGTGTGTGTGTGAGTGTGTATGTCTGAGTGTGTATATCTGTGTATGTGAATGTATATCTGTGTGTGTGTGTATGTGTGTATTTGTGTGTGTATGTGTGTATTTGTGTGTGTGTGTGTATTTGTGTGTGTGTGTGTGTGTGTGTGTGTGTGTGTGTATCTGTCTGTGTGTGTGTGTGTGTGAGTGTGTATCTGTGTGTGTGAGTGTGTATATCTGTGTGTGTGAGTGTGTATGTCTGTGTGTGTGTTTGTGTCTGTGTGTGTGTGAGTGTGTATGTCTGAGTGTGTATATCTGTGAATGTGAGTGTATATCTGTGTGTGTGTGTGTATGTGTGTATTTGTGTGTGTGTGTGTGTGTGTGTGTATGTGTGAGTGTGTATGTCTGTGTGTATGTGTGTGTGTGTGTGTGTGAGTGTGTATATTTGTGAGTGTGTATGTGAGTGTGTGTGTATTTCTGTGTGTGTGAATATGTATGTGTGTGTGTGTGTGTGTGTGTGCATGTGTGTGTGAGAATATGTGTGCGTGTGTGTGTGAATGTGTGTGTGTGTGTATGTCTGTGAGTGTGTGTGTCTGTGTGTGTGAATATGTGAATACTGTATGTGTAAGTGTGTGAGTGTATGTCTGTGTGTGTGTGTGTGAGTGTGTATATCTGTGTGTATGTGTGTTTGAGTATGTATGTGTGTGTGTATCTGTGTGTGAGTGTGTGTATGTGTGTGTGTATGTCTCTGTATGCGTGTATGTATGAGTATGTGTATGTGTGTGTGTTTGTAGGTGTAGAAGTATGTGTGCATCTAGATACAACATTCTATCCCACCGGTCACTATTGTGACCGTTAACATGTTTACTCATTCTGCAAACACACCAAAGACATTTGAATAATTATACATTTATATATCATAACTAGACACCTTAAAGACCATGTGTACAAAACATATTTGTCCTGTGTTTATTTTAACATACTTTAAAAACCTTTTATTTGGGAGCTGTGAGGCCGTCATCCTCTTCTCAAGGTGCAACCAGGAAGTAAACAGCTCTGGTCATGTGACAATTTACTCAAAACATTTGACACTGCACACATTTCATTGAAACACTCTGTTGTTTCAATATTTACTGAAAGAGTATTGGGATATTGCCCAGTTACAGTTTTAGAGGCTTATGAGTACATTTTTTTTTTCGGTCACAATTGTGACCGATGGGGTGAAATGGGTTAAGAATACTGGTGGTTTTACTAGTTGTAGTAGTGAATTATCCACACTCCTTCCATAATCTGACACAATTTACATTAAATGCCATGGAATTTCCTTACCTTGTGAAATTGATGATATTTAAACTGTGTGTGTGTGTGTGTGTATGTGTGTGTGTGTGTGTGTGTTGGGGGGGGGGGTGTAAAGTACTCACTTTACAGGTTCCACCTAAAGTTGATCATTTTGATGGATTAATTTAGGCCCACTGAACCGTGGTGTTTTAGTTAAGCACATGGTGGTCATCCCATCCATTGAAATTCCTTGTGATGTTTCAATCCAGTCAAGAACACAAGAGGGCAGTGTTGTCCACTAATATGGACACTTCTGTAATAACTCTCAAAATAGGCCATCATCTTATATCTGCTAAGTAAGTCCATTCTCTCCACCATTGGAACACAGAACAATCTGTGCCTTCACAGTGTGCTCATACCATGTGTCAGGTCTTACATCATTCTGTATTATTCCACATCTTTACTGTAACATATATGAGATAAAAAAAGGCTTTAAGGAAAGTTTGTATACGTTTTAATAGTGGCATGTAACAAATCGAATGAAACCAAAAGCAGAAACTTTTTTGTGCACCAATCATGTATTGGATGATTGGATTGTGAGTAAAGCAGGAGAGAAAAAGTATCAATTTAATTTTGGCTGATCTAGTTGTACTGCTACATTAGTGACGTCCATACGTCTAGCATCATGTTCTTTGGCAGGTGAGAAAACTGTGTGGTTAATGCCCATTTCTTAGGCATACGAAAATGTGACTGGGAGTAAAGGATCAAGAACCATCTGAGACAACACAAAAAAACCTTTTACTTACAGTTGTAGATAGTTCTACTTCCAATGCCGTGTAGAAATAGAATAGTGCTGTGAGAATCATGTTCTTTGATTTCTCAAGTGCTTTTAACACCATCCAACCCCTCAGACTGGGAGACAAGCTCTTGCAGATGGGTGTGGACGCTCACCTGGTAACCTGGATTACAGACTACCTGACCGAGCGACCACAGTTCGTCAGACTGAAGAACTGTCTCTCTGACACTGTGATCAGCAGCACCGGAGCGCCACAGGGAACTGTGCTCTCTCCAGTCCTGTTCACCCTGTACACATCTGACTTCTGCTACAACACCTAGTCATGCCACATGCAGAAGTTTTCTGACGATACTGCAATTGTGGGGTGTATCAGGGACGAGCAAGAGGAGGAGTACAGGAGTCTGGTGGAGGACTTTGTGCAATGGTGCAAACTCAATCACCTTCAACTCAACACTTCAAAGACCAAGGAGATGGTGGTGGATTTCCGCAGGTCTAAGCCCGCTCTGCTACCAGTCTCCATTGATGGGGTCAATGTGGAGGTGGTAAGCACCTACAAGTATCTGGGTCTCCACCTGGACAATAAACTGGACTGGTCAGCCAACACTGACGCACTCTACAAGAAAGGGCAGAGCAGGCTGTACTTCCTGAGGAGGCTGCGGTCCTTCAATGTGTGCAGCAAGCTCCTCAGGATGTTCTACCAGTCTGTTGTGGCCAGCGTCCTCTTCTATGCAGTGGTATGCTGGGGAGGAAGCACAAAGAAGAAGGATGCGGGGCGACTTGACAGGCTGGTAAGGAAAGCTGGCTCTGTAGTGGGAGCTGAACTGGAGTTCATCACTTCAATATCTGACAAAAGGACCCTGAACAAACTGATCAACATCTTGGACAATGAATGCCATCCACTCTACAGCACTATTAAAAAGCAAAAGAGCTTGATCAGCTGGAGACTTCGCTCACTGCCATGCACAACTTAAAGGCTGAGGAAGTAATTTGTCCCCAGGGCCATTGAACTGTTTAATGCTTCACTAAAGGGAAGAGGAGAGATAGACTTCTCTGCTTAGTCTGTCTGCCTATCCACCCTCTCCATGTTTGGGTACTGACTGCTACTGCTTTACTACTGTTTTACTACTGTTTTACTAATGTCCACAGCCTATTGTTTTTACTACTGTTTTCCTGCTACACTGTTTTTCATGCTATATTAGTACACATGATCAATGGCTTCTGCTACAATACTGAATGGCTGTAACCCTATTACCTCAACCTGTTCTTGCACTGACATCGTTTTTTATAGTTTTTTTTATAGACATTACCTATAGACTATTTGTCCATATTATTTATGCTGGTCTCTAGACCTTATTATTGCACTGTTGCACTGTTGGACTAATGTTGGACTACTTTTTGCACCTTCACCATGACTCTCACTCTCTTGAGCACATTACCATGCACACATAACTAAAGGACTACTGTTGGACTACTTTTTGCACCTTCACCATGACACTCACTCTCTTATGCACCTTACCATACACACAGAACTACAGGACTACTGTTGGACTACTTTTGCACCTTCACCATGACACTCACTCTCTTGAGCACCTCACCATGCACACAGAACTACAGGCCCTGTCACTACAAGCGTCTCATGCTTGATCACCCTCAAGCACACTGGATTTTTACATTTAATTTATATAGTATATTTAGTATTTAGTTTTGTTAGTTTTTCTTATCTCCTACTGTCTCTATTGTACAGTGGAGTTTGGTTATATGTATATACTTATACTTATATTTACCATTTCTGCTGTAAGTGCATGTTGTGTGTGATGTCTGTATGCTACTGAGACTCCCTTAATTTACCTTAGGGATCAATAAAGTATCTATATCTATCCATCTATCTAGAAATAAATCAAACATCACCACAAAATAGAATACATTATTCATGTCATAGACCTTTAGTGCTGTTAACATTCAGTTTCTTTCAGATTCAAGATCTTTGGGAAAGTGAAAAAAAAACTGTTTGTATTCAGGTCCCACCGGACCCACGACTCATCGGAGACAGACAGATGAGTCCACACAATTTATAATAGAGACCTGACCAGCTATAGGGTCATTTCCAGTTACGCCAAAGAATGAATTCACTGAGGACTGAATTCACTCCCCCTTCCAGCTGAAATAAACTCCATATCACATACAAGGCTGATACTCACTCTTTTATTTTCAAATAAGTCTCATTTGTATAAAACTGTGCTCTGTTCTATGCAAAAGGGACCACACACTGGCGCGTCCACCTGCAAACACTTACAACGCTCTCACAAGTATCTTCAGGATTAAGCAACATTTGTTTACAGTGCAGGACAACAACAATAACAACAGCTATGAAGTAATAACTCTCCTGTAATACTGATGTACAAAAACAAAGGGCTTCATGTGGTTTGAGGGGTTTCACCATCAATTAGACCCCCCAAGCACAGTTAAGCCTTGCACTGACATTGCAGTGTGGAGTTGATCTAAACATATGTGTCTTCAGGGGAGATACGATTGAAACCAGAGTGTGAGATGTGGTACAAGGTTTTGATCAGTTGTAATTTAGTTTTGTTCCCCCCGCACTGTGAGGTCAGTTCTGTCTGAGGCTGTAGGGAAACTGGTTTATGATTAATATGTAGGCACTTGGCATTAAGTTGACAACCAAAGAGGCATTCCAAAGGTTATTTTTGAAAACTAATCTGCTAACTTGCTGAATGCTAATGAACTTGTTCACTGAAGTATTGGCGACATATTTGGTGGTCCTTTTTGGGTGGTGTCTGACCTTGAGAAAAAAACCTTTATAGCACTGGGATCCTAGTGGGAATTAGACGTCCATCTCCCCTTTATATGACTGTGTACCATAGAAATGAACTTATTTTTTTTTTAAATATCTATAAATGTACCTTAAAATAACATAATGCTGCATATAGCGTGTCTTTAAAAACAT
>NW_027468664.1:16174967-16222467 GCF_046254945.1 Alosa pseudoharengus
CACAGATCTACTCATTTACACAATGTAACAGAAGTACATATTTAACTAATTCAGTGTAAACAGAGACTTGATAGTCCAATGTTCTCTCACTCATTAGGACACGTTGTAAGTGTGTGCAGCAAACTACTATAAAAAAGAAATGGCTGCTTATCTCCAGTGAACGGTTAGGATTGGCATCATAGGATCTCTAGCAAGATATCTTTGGCAATAGGCAGAGATTCCTAGATCTAATAATCCAGGAATGCATCCCACAAATTCTTTATTAGGTGCAAGTATATAAAAGACAGGAAGTGTGTATTAAAATGGGTAGTCTTATGCATAGATGGTAGTACACTAACTGAAAGATTTCAGATATTATTCCATAATAAGTGACTGACAGTCTATACAAAACCTTTGTCTGCCAAGGTACCAATATACTTGTCAACAGAAGAGGAAGAAGAAGAATAGGAAACAGACATAAATAACTTAAAATACTAAGAATACACTTAAATACACAATATGTGAACAGTAATTTAAAATATTTCTCCTTGGGTTTGCCACAGTTGAATTTAAGTTTTTGCACTTGCACGCCCAGGCCAAAATATTTCTTTGATATATCTCCACTCTGATTTGGACACTCATTAACAATGGAAAAAGTATGTGAGGATTCATTTTTCCTACAATCTTCTCAAGGGCAGTAACATTACTAAAGTAAGTATTCACTGAAACAACCGAGTGTCATGGCTTTATTCTGTTTCAAGTTAATGTATTTTCAAAACTTTGACCTTTGGCCACTTTTAAAAATAACTTTACTGGACATGGCACCACTTGATATGCAGTGGCCCACAGATGGGCACACAGATCAGGGTTCCTGATAGAGTAACATTCAGTGAAATAGTGTCAAACACTTTAAGCTCAATTTATGGTTATGTTGTGGGTGGCTTTTGTGTGTTTGCATTCAGTTTTTTTCTTTAATTCCCTTGTAGTGTCAATACATTTCAGTAATGTCATTGTATCTAATTAAACCAAATGCATGTACGCAACTTCCATTATTATCCACATCACTTATGCATAGCCTACTCACAATACCACATCCAGTTGACCGTTGATGTCTTTTATTCACAGTCGGACATTATCAAAGGACAGAACTCAGTTATCAATAATGTTGTGATTCAGGACTACTATGGATGAAGCTATAGATCATGTTCTGGATAATGCTTCTACACAGCACTAGTCTCCAACATCTAATTAAGCATTGCACATTCCAGACAATTATACAATTATTACATGCACAGAATAGGATCTAAATAAACCAATATAAAGTCAGCATATAAAATATAACAAACAAAGTTTCATCTTTTCCACAATGTCATAATGTAAGTGTTAGATGTAATTCAATAATTCAATACATGAATAATTATCCAAATGCAAAATAATTCTAAATAGCACTTTCACATGATTTGGCTCTTGCACCCTCCATGCAGGCCTGTCATAAATCCACTGCATAGAGCATTTGTCCTCCATGGGTCAAGGCTGGTCAATTCTTTTCCTACACTTGTTTTTTTCCTAACCGCTTTCTCATTCGTGCCGACGGTGTAGTTGCCGTGGCAATGATGCCAATGTCATGCACTTCGCCCCATACGTGGTGTCCGCCAAGTGCTTTGAAGCACTCAACTGCAGACTAGGCTGAGGAAGTCTGACCAAATTGAGTGACCAGAGGCAGTGACCTGATGTGAACTCGTGGCATAAGAGTCCAGAGTTTTCAACACAGCGGCACATGCAAAAGCACATTGTGTGAAAACTCCGCACTACATCTCAAATGAATCCCATACACCAAGAGAAAATAACTCACCATGTGACAAAGAACTGCTGGTGAAATTTCAACACCATTCCAGATTTTTCTTTCTGTTTTTGAGAGATTTAAGATTCCTCTCTAAGGGTTCGGCATGAGAACCACTGCAAGACGTTGAGGAGAGCATCTGGTTTGTCCTCCCCCTAACAATGACTGGTTGGTAGGTTGGTTGGTTTGCCTAATTCCACAGTGTGAAGATCAACTCAACCAGACAAACAATAAATCAAAAACAGACACGGCCTGCTGAAAGGGGGCAAGCATTATCTGATGTCAACAAATACCACAGTTTCTATTGTGATGTCTTTAGGGTTGCTCGATTGTGACACACACAAGCACACACACAGACACACACATACACACACACACACACACACACAGGAATGACTTCAGTAGCCTAGCCTGACCTCAAGTGATTGCAAATGCTGTAATGTTCATATTAAACATGAGAAAACTAACCCATGTTGTTAGAATACATGTTTTTCACTCTTCAAAAGTTCACATGCACATGGAGAAGCCTTCCTCTTATGTTCAAACAGATCCCTTTATATTTTGTTTACCAGTGTTTCACTGCAGTTGAGTCTGCCCTGATCAAACCTTATCCACTACAGCTAACTATATACATCACAGTATACCCACTACATCTAACTACTACATCACAGTATAGGCTACAGCTAACTACTACATCACAGTATACCCACTATAGCTAACTACTACATCACTGTATATCCACTACAGCTAACTACTACATCACTGTACTGTATACCCACTACAGCTAACTAAACTACACCACTGGGTGGGCCTGATGGTCCGGTAGGGGTCCAGACCTGGGCCACATTCAAGCCTGTATTGTCGTCTCGCTGGGACACAGGAGGAAGTGCACCTAAGAATAGCCCCGATGTGATGAGAGCCAGCCGCCCCCACTGAGCTGGGGGACTTCAGACCCCTAAGCAGGCAGCACAAGGAGGCCTTTGTGGCCGTGTCTTTCCCCACACCCAGGCCAACTCTGGCCCAACACCGGGCTGAATCCGCCAGTCCCTTTGAGCCGAGTTTAATGACAAATTCCTTCCTGTGGCCCCGAACCCCCACACATGCACACACACTTAAATAAGCTTAATGAAATATCAATATCTACCAGGAAACGCTATAAAATAAATTGGTGGGATTAAGAAAGGAACTATAAAACGAGAATTACATATACTCTACATGTGTGGTACAAGATGTCATGAAGCAGCTAATACGGTGGATGAATGGAGGAGTGTAAAAGAGAAATCCGACACAAATGTGTATGCTTTGGGTAGAAATGAGAAGCAGAGGGCCGTTGACTCAAAGCACAGCTGGACAGCTAAAGAGAGCTGTGCAACACTGCAACACAATGGTGCCTTTGAGAAATCATCACTTCCTGGTGGCCATAGCACTACAAAGCTTTTTGGGGGAATCATCACAGTTATCCACTGTCACTGTGTGTGGCTAATTGTAGCACATTGTTTTATTACTCTAAAAAAAAAAACATGCAATAATATTTAATAATAAAGTTGCACACAATATGTACACAATAATCAATCAATTGCCATCCATATATCTGACACAAGGCAATACTTCTAAACACTTGTGAAGACACAACAGCCAAAATCAATAATATAGAAATTCATGAAATAGATGTGATTAAAACCAGAGCTTTAGATCTTAATCTGAGGAGTTTGGAAAGTTGTTATAAATGTACAGCAACAGTTCTTATGCAATCCTTATGATGTACCTAAAAATAGCTGCTGTTTTAGTGGGGTTTTGACAAAGCACCCACAGAATGGAGACCATTTGATCTCGAATGGGGAATAGCCTCGAAAAGTAAATCAAATGGTTTGTGTGTGCGTGTGTGTGTGTGTGTTTGCGTGTGGTACAGCTCAGCACCACAACCATACCACAGTAGAACTTGGATTGTCCAACCTACAGCATGGAAAAGACACATCAGTTTTTGGCCATGGGAGAAGACTTCACCTCTTCCTCATCTGATGGCCTTTCTGACAGAAAATGTGTCAGAATGCCCGAGTTCACTCTCAAAATTTGTCACACCTTGAGCACACACTTCATTAATGACAAGCTGTTTTCCTTCCATCTGGAAAACACTGGAAAGACTTCTGTCAGCTTCTTCCACCTTCTGAGGTAAAGAATGTTCTGTTTTTTATCCATAATTATCTATAACAAACAACAAAAGTTTAAAAAAAAAATTCTCTGTTCATTACTTTTTGACTATGCATCACATTAAAATCCTATTTCAATCTCAGGCCATATTTATACTGTATAAAGACTAAAGTATTTGTAGCAGCCTGCAGCTATCAAGTCTGTGTCATTGCATTTCAGAAGCAATGTAAAGAGACATTTCATATTTCATTTAATTTCATATATGATATGGTTAGTGTAAGGTTTTTATTAGGCAACCAAGTCAATATTGTGAGAAAGTGGCCCACTTTAGGTTGGTTCTTGTGATCTTCTCTCCAGTACCCCCCCCCCCAAACACACTCACACACTCAATTCTGCAACTGTTGTGCAGGCAGATGACGACCACACAGAGAAACCACCAAAGTCGAACAGAGAGGAGTGTCTTTGTTTAACATGGCCTAGAGTCAAAACATCTGCCTTGTTGTCATGGCAAAGGAAGGCAACAATGAAGGAAGCTCTGGGATGGGATGGGGTCAAAGGTCAGCTACAGCTGGTCCTGATTACAAAGGTGAGAACTTTGTCTGGTGCATGCACATTTGCTTGGTTTCACTCAAACTGTAATGTTAGTAGATGCAATATAGTCTCAATGTGTCGTCAACACATTCAGGTTATGTCGCCAACACATTCAGGCTTTGTCGCCAACACATTGAGGCTATATTGTATCTACTAACATTAAAAGTTGGTTTATGAGCCTGTGGACCCACAAAAACTATTACTCTTCAAATGTATTTACAGTTTACACCATATTGACACATGACCCTTATTTCAAATAACTAATAGTGTCCATACCAAACGTGCCTGTGCCCGTATAAAGCCTGTCAGCAGGCACACTGCATCTGGTGGCAGTTGCCAGATTGTTGAGGTCAAGATCCACTAAATGTTTTTGTGGTTGCAGGTACACCATGGATGTAGTTAGTCGCTAATCCACCAATGACACCTCTCATACAAAAAAACTTTACAGTTGACACAGCACTCACTTGGGTCGTCAGCAACACATCCGCCAAATGTGTAGTCAATTGGATGAATGGTTTTCAAAACTTGAAGAATACACAACACTTACCCTAATCAAACACAGACGGACAGACAGACAGAGATTCACTCACTTTTTAAGTAAGACATCAAGGTGTATGCAGTGAAATGAATGGGCATGAGAGCATGCACAGATGCTGTGTGATATGCAATAAGAATAATAAATGTAGCCGGAAGCGATGATGGCAGGCCCGAGCACCTTGGATTCCACAACAGTCATCCAGGGGACGTAGCACAAGATCCTGGGCCCTATGAATAGGCAGTCCTGAAGGGCCCCCATATTAAATATAATAACACTATAATGACACTATGGAGCCCCTGGGCCACATCCGGGGCCAAGCCTCTGTCCTTGAGTAGTGACTGTGAAGACCGATGTGTGTGGCAATTTGCCCATGGGAGCCACTTCCAAAAAGGCAAATTCCTTGAGTAACTCGTAATGTTAATCCTTAGAAAAACAATAACGCTTTGGACCTTCGGTGCAGGCCACTTCTCAGCCAGCTCACGGATTTGCCCATTCCCTTACAAGTGCAGACCACAATGGGCTTCTTGACAATAGGGGCATACAAGAGAGAACACCCTCTGTCAAGATGGAACAGGATCACCACCATGTCAGCCAGTTCCGATATGAGGCTGTTGACCACGCTAACATTTCTCAATGTAGATGGAGCACTTGGCTTGATTTAATGGAGGAGAAAGAACATGGAATGTGGTGCTTGCGTATGAATTCAATTTGAAATGTGTTCAGGATGTACAAAGAAAAGGTGCATGCACACGATTCCATACATGGGAAATTGTTTTCATGCAAATGCTACATTTTGATATGAATTCTAAAGTTGGCTTTTTGCATGAGGACCTTGGAGATAGCTTCTGCTTGGTAGCTTGTTAGCTCTCTCTCTCTCTCTCTTTCTCTTGAATTTCCCCTTGGGGATCAATAAAGTACCTATCTATCTATCTATCTATCTATCTATCTATCTATCTATCTATCGCTCTCTCTCTCTCTCTCACACACACACACACACACACACACACATATGTAAACTTAGGTACAGCACCACTTTATGTGCATGTGTGCCAAATGAAAAAAAATTGTGAAGCTTGAAGATTTCATACAAATCTGCACACACACACATACAGACACACACATTCACACACACACACACACACACACACACACACACACACACAGACACACAGACAAATGTCTGTATGAACCTGCAAGTATGCTGATGCTAATTCAAAATCTCACAAGCTGGATCAGATACCCCCAAAAGGACAAGATTTTCCTGGCAGTGAGGAGAGGGAAAAAGCACAAACACCTGGCCTGCCAGCGCAATAATGATGCACACGTCTCACCCTCTCGTGATGACTTCATCAGTTACAGTAGATAGCACTTGTGGATCTACTCCCGTCAATCAACTAATTGAAATGGTGCAGAAATATTTCACCTAACCATCAAGTCATAAATCTTAGAAAACAGAATTTAAAAAGTAGGTGTGCATGAGTGTGCCATTTCTAAACGGCTTCCAAATAGTGCACAGGGGAACCAGTTAAAACATATTTTTGCAAATGTATTTAAATACATGTGTACTTGCAGGCACATACACCCATATGCAATGGAGTACACATGCACACACACACACACACACACACAAAGGCATTCTCAAACACACATTCCATGTACAAGTCTGTGTTTCGTCTTTGTAGTGGCCAGCAGACTAGAATCATTACCAGTGAAATCAAGCAAATCCTGGGCCGGCCTCCCCTTGCCAAACTCTGACACGTGTTTTCCTCTTGCCATCCTGACGGCGTTTGCACATCCCAGGATACTTGGGAATAAAAACGGCCGCTTTTTGCTTGAGGGCTAGTGGAACCGTAGCCCTCCGAGGGTCATCTCTTAGCTAGAATAACACCAGAGTATTAATATGTGGCTTTCATCTCATGCCTTTCCGTTTGATCAACAACTATTCCTGAGCCAAGCAACCCTAAGGCCATCACCAAACTTGGCTTTCTTACCCCGCACACACACACTCACACACATACCATCATCATCATCTAATCATTAGTGCCAATAAATCTCACCACAGGGTTACCTCTATGGCAAGATGTCTTCTAGCTGCAGGCACTGCTATTTACCAGGACGTCACTGTTGACTAGTTTGGCTTATCCTCAGCCGGGTCACAGTAATTTACTGGATAATGGGGAAAATCCTGAAGATTTTTGCTTAGTGGTCACATAGAAACACATTAAGGAAATAGTTTCTTTCCTAGGGATGGTGGTCCATGCGAGTTAACCTTCAGGAGCTGCCAGACTGCATGACAAGGGCAGTAAATGGACTCCCTTCGTGCACCATCCCACACTACCCTTACCCTTTCATTTGTCATCAGTAAGGTCAGATCAAGGCCAAGGCATTAACACGTTTATCCATAGCGGCCTACAAAACATATTTTCAAATGTAGAACACTGACAATAAAAAAAATGAGTGCACAATGTGCACAATAAATGCATCTTTACCGCGAAAATTGGTCCTACCCAATTAATCACACAAGTGAATTGCAGTATGAAGATATCTTGTATTATTCCTGTGGCAGAAGACACTTGTTTGGCCAGTGGCATTATCACTCATTGCAATCCAACGACTTGCTGCAATAACAAAATTGGCTGTTGCAGAGTCAAACTGGCAATGATGTCTCCTGACAGCTCTTGAAAATGGAAATTGTGGTCATTTGTCACTAAGAATGACTTACCAGGTGTTTGATTAAAATTAGTTATGCTCGGCAACGGGCTTCCAAGGAAAGCACTGAAATGCCTCAGCTGGACAGTTTGGCAAAGTCACAGGCAATTTTAAAAATGTTTCGCACCAAGCACTGGCAGTTTCCCTAATGCATTGAATGATGTGCTTCATCGTTTAGTTTGTTCATGGAGTCAGGCTATGTGTGTGTGTATTGTGTTGCTCTATGAGTCTACATGTGTCTAACTGTCAATGTGTGAATGTATGTGTATGTCCGTTGGAGAACGGCAAATAAAGAATATATCACTATGCAGGGGATTTGAAAGGTGCATTCATGTGTGTATGTTGGAGTCAAAGAAAGGTTATTCCATTTTTCGAAGGCGCCAAAACGCCTGGAGAAAAGTACTTTGGCGTGTGTTTGTGTGTGTGTGTGAGTGTGTGTGTTGGTGGTGGTGGGGGGGGGGGGATATATTTATATGATCATTTGACAAAGACAAGTCACTGTAACTGCACCAAAGTTAGCTATTGACCCAATTCCCACCTGCAGTCTTGCCCCGACATTCATTCTATGTCCAGAGGCTTCTTCGTTGGTGGGCTTGGCTAGCAAACTCTTCCGGCTTGAGTTTGTCACGCTAGACGACAAGTAACCTGCCACACTTCAGAGGAATATCTTGTTTTCGGAGAAGCTCGACCTGGGTTTGGGCAGCTTGTTCAGCTTGCCGATGGTCCTGCTGTGGTCATTAGAACCTAATCAGTGTGGCCATTTGCCTGGCATGGTTGAGATGGTCGGAAAACGAGGATGTTGGTTTAAAGATGGAAATCGGTGGATAGCCACACAAAAAGTCAACCCAACAGTTAAGTGCTGGCCATTAATCCTATCAACATCCGTGAAAGTGTGTGTTTGTCCAGGGAATTGGAGCGAATTATTCAATTTGTCTGTTTTAAAAGCAGTGTTTGGATAGCTAATTCGTGGAGGACATTTTCCACAGACAGGAGTGCGAGATGGGGCTTTGTTTGAATATAAAATTCAAGGGCCAAAAACATGTGAGCAAAATAAACCAGATTATTATATTATTATATATTATATATTATTCATTCTGTATAAATAGACAGTTCTTTGATAATTTGCTAAACCTGTGAGATTCCAAACTCTACGATTTTGTACAGTATGACTATTTCTTTTCAGTGCCAGATTAACAAATCACTAATTAATTTCACTTAAACACAGGCATTTCAGACTGTGACATACTGTAATTTTAAAAACTAACCAAGAAAAAGGCAATAAACTAGTGACAGAATACCAAATAAGGATTCACACAAATTGGGGAAGAATTGCGGGTGAGACTTTATTTGAAGGAGTTGTGCCTAAGATGGACATGACACTTGCTAAGAACATTAAGGAGCCTTTATGAATGTTTATGATTGTTGTCATTTGTTAATTGTTAATATCATGTTTAATGTCAAATTGTCATTAACCAAGATGGCATGACAAGCCACAAACATGCCATGGCGCAATTATTAATCATATCAAAAGTATTGGCTTATCGACAGGTTGGTAGATAGAGATAGACAGATACTTTATTGTTCCCCACAGGGAAATGCAAGGTCCCAGTAGCAGTTTAAGACATCACACACAACATACACTACAACATAAACAGGATGATAAAATTATAAATCCTGACATGACTAATAAGGGCAGTAAAATATACTAAATCAAGCATCCACATGAATGTACTAAGTATTGTACTGGTATTGTTTTAGTTAACATGTTATGCTTTTACTAGCTTTTATTGACAGAAGAGTGAAGAACAGCTATGAAATGAGTGGATGGGGAGAGATGGGGAGTGGGCTCATATACGATCAGACTCAAACCATCCCTGGGTCATCATATACAATCAGACTCCAACCATCCCTGGGTCCTTGTGGGCACTGGGCCAACATGTGGTGCAGAGTAACAAACCTACAATCCCTCCCACCCTGTGGTTGGGATTTGACTTAGGCTGTTATGAGTCCATTGTAACAGTGTCATGACAATTTTCCTTGACCTTAACTGTATAATTACGACATATCATAACAATGTCATTAAGTTTTATTACACTGTCAAATGATGTTATAATGACGCCATATGTCTTGATTTGAAGAAAACACTTGAAGCAGTTAACCACAATGTTTTTGCTTTCCAACTTATCTATGCACATTTCACCAGGCATAAACAAGTTGATCACATCACATTTGTCTAACAGTATTTGGAATCAATGTCAAATTCTCCACAGATAATGTCTGTTCAATAAGGGTGTGCCAAGGGTCAATGTAGAGCCCAATATTATTAGCAAATATATATAGAGCCCAATGTAGAGCCCAATATTATTAGCAAATATATGTAGAGCCCAATATTATTAGCAGACATATGTATGCCCTCAGTGTGTCTTAAGGTCAGTATCTAAATATATGCTGACGATAATGTTATTTATGTCCCATGTTAAAATGCTATGTCCAAATGCTAATTTAAGGATCAAGATACTAAGCCCAAAATCAGTTGGTCAGCTCAATGGTCCTACACATCACACGACAGTTTTAGTTCATACATGAGACATTTTCCTTTTTTAGAAGCTACATGTTGTGATAGACCCTGAGTGACCGAAGCACATGATGCAGTGTTGATCTCCAGTCAGCTCAACATCATATCAAAGCAGTCACATAGCTGACACACAAAACAAGACCGAGGATGACTAGCGCTGACATAATCTTTTTCAATCTGTTATCTGTACTGTGGGATGTAATGTGTGAAGTTCCTGGTGCAGAGATTATGAAACTGAATTCCCTTAGGAGACAATATATTACTAACTAACTAACTAAAGAGGTTTTAGTTAGAAAATAAGGTTTTGTAGAGTGACCTTGGGATTGCCAAAAACGGTTTATTATTATTATCATTATTATTATTATTATTTCATACAACAAATGTGTCTTACATGGTAGGGTTGATGTTGTCTTCGGGAGGCTGAAGCTGGGCCCAGTGTGTTCAGGTCGCTGTGGAATCCTGGCAGTGGCAACGGATCCCTTTACCACCGCAGTGCCCGCCGAAGTGGTGCGGCGCCGAATTCTTCAGCTCGTGGCGCGTGTGTCCTGGCAGGGGCCCGGTCCGCATCCTCGTGCCGACGAGGAGCAGAGTGGAGCACAGTTCACTAAGCAACCAGGCATAAACAGGCGGATCAACAGTGCAGCACTCTCTCTCTCTCTCTCTCCCAGGCAACAGCACATTAGTGAGAGAAGGAGAGGGAGAGAGAGAGAGAGCAAGGGCTGCCAACCTGGTTGACATCTCCCTGCCGCGCCCAACAAGTGAAGAATCGCCCTGCTTGGCCGTGGCCCTAACCTTCCAGGGAGCACGGTGTGGGCACAACAAGGCACACAAGGAGAACACACAGATCAACAAATATGGTGTCATAACACTGCGTGTACTCCCACGTATTCCATCATTGTAACAGCTATTGACTCTGGTGGATAGAATAGTGTTCTAACATTACATTTTATGTACTTACTACTATTAACCAAAGCGCTACACGCTCTAGAATCTTTACTATTAACTATTGTGTGTGTTTTTCTTGATATTGTATTTGTCGTAAAAGCTTCTGGATGCCTACAAATTAAAACATCTGTCTGTCTGCCTGTGTATCCATCTATCTATCTAGATAAAACTACACGAGGTAGGGCAGTAAAGAACATGCAGCACAGAGGAGTATCACTCAAGGTAAACCGTAAACAGGCAGTTCTTTCCTATGCATATCAGACAAAGCTACTGAGTTCATTTACTCATCACTAGAGCTAGTTCTTCATCCATAATCTGTTATCCCTCATAACAACATTGACCGACCAAGACAGTGTAGGTCTTATACAGACATACAGATACAGTACACAATACACAATGCACAATAAAGTGCCTTCATTTTAACACTCGAGGCCTTCGGTCTGAAGTTGCTTGGTGTGAGTGGTAGGGCTGGGTGAAGGCATAGGGCATTAGCGGCGCTGAGCGCTCACTTGTCATATTCCGTCTGCCGCACTCTACCCTGTGGTTTGGACGGCGGGAGGCCAGTTTTTTTGGCCGCCGTGGTAGGCGCTGGGGCAACTCCTAAGTGGCCTATCGGTGACACGTGCTATGAGAACTCCCAGGCTCCGCGGTGCCAGGGGGGCTGCCGAAGTTGGCGCAGACCCCCCACCCACCCAACCCCTGCCCCTCTGGCTTGTAACAATAACACATCCCGCTGAGGTGCAAGAATTCTACACCCCCTCTGAGCAGTTGGGTTGGCCCCCCCGCTACACACACACACACACACATTTATAGACACACTCACTCTCTCTCTCTCTCTCTCTCACACACACACACACACACACAGAGCGCAGGAGCTGTCGTTGGGAAAGAAGCCCCTGAGGGGAGAAGCCGATTGGAAGTATCAGGTCTGACTAGGGCCTGCTACGTCTGGACAGACTCTAACTGTTTTCTCTGGACTTGACTTTGTATCACTGGTATTTTTTCCACAGTATCTGAAGTTATAGGGTACTATAGGGAACATATTTCCAGAATATGATCTCAACTTTTGACTGCATTAGGAGGTAATGTACTTTACCGAAAAACAAATGACAAATTTGCTAACCGTAATTCTCTTGATGGAGTATGAGGGTCTCGACCTTTCACCTGATTATTATCATTCTTATCTAAATCGCTAATCCTGTTATATTTATGAACCCTTACAGCTTTTTAAGCAACTGGATGGTGTAAGGGTAGAGTAGGTACTACCACACTTGAATGTATCAGTTTGCCACTGTTAAATCCTACAGACCAGACAATTAACTGCTATGCACTGTCTTCTGCAACCTGTTTTCTTTTAATATAAACTATACAGCCCATAATGGCACAGACAGAAGGGCTATTGTATTTGTCATCATGTTGTTTCTCTGAACTACAGCATTGACCACAATAACCCATTAAAAGGGTAAGGAGGGGAAAAAATATGTCTAAATAATCCATACCCAAGGTTATTAATAGACCTCGCCAGCCAAACACTCCGTGTAGAGTTTCCTTTGGTTTCTGGGTCTGCAGCTCTCAATAGGTGTTGGGTGCCCGTTATTCGACTGGCTTGACAGTTATGCATTCAAAGTGCCCATGTCATTACATTCCTCGGGCCCCGAGGCACACATTTAGGTCCTCCTGTGGTCGCTGGCGACGTGGGATCGTGGATCTACGAGGTAGGTACCGGCCTGTCAAGGCCTGAAGCGCTTAATGGGTCTGATTATTTTAGTAGACCTCGTAATGACGGCGATTATATAAAAATGCTTGCAGTTAAGAACCACCCCCTATATTCAATTACCGCTCTGAGACCCTGACGATCGGCACCTTTCTACACCAAAAGATGAGTGGAAAAGTCTCAGGCAGGTTAGACATGTGAGACTCATCATAGATTGATTACATCTGAGTGTGGCACGAACACCATATTATCATCCTGTAATTAGTATCATTTGTTTACCTTGCAGACACCCTGTAATGAGGGTGCTCTTTTGAGCGAGAATGTTGAGCGAAACAAGTCGGTACATTGTTTTGGCTCACCGCGTGGTGCCAAATCACATCTGGGGCTTGAAAGACAGCACCTCCACTTCTAGGCCCAAATCTTTTTACAACAAACCCCTCTTAGACGCTCCCACTTAGGTGCAACATTTGGTCGTGAGTTAACCGTTTTAACGTCAACTCCAATACGGGTGAGTGAAAAATGATATCAACGTATTCTATCACAGGCGAAAAACAAAAACGACCTTTAAGAGCAAGCGGGGGTGGAGGACGAAACAAACGCTTAAAATAGTCTCTGCTGTTGTGTGCTTTTTGTTATTTCCATCTCCTTAGGCAGCCACCCACCTGAGCCAAATGCTGACGAGGCGGTTGTGTGCTCCCACGGCACTCTGGGATTTCTTGGTGCAACCCGAGAGGGTGACACGGTCCATCTCGAGGGCGACCGCACGCGGGGAGAGCCGCCGGGGTTGTCATCGGAGGGAAGCGAAAACTTGACAAACAGCTTCCTCTCTCTTCCCTGGGATCAGAGTTTTTTTGTAGGGGTTTGGGATTGGGGTGTGTATCGGTCTGGGGGGGGGGGGGGGGGTTCGAAAGAGCCCTCAAAATGCACACGGCATTCTTTTCTGCCTGAATGGTAGCTACTGTTGCTCCATTGCCGCTTGGACTTCTCTCGATCCATGCTTACCGCCCACAGAGCGAGGCGCGCCACCCATTCCAGCAGCCATTTTTCACAGCGTTTTTTGACGGACAGAACCGGCCGTTTTTCCTCTCATGGGGAGAACCCTGCCGATGTTTCCCCTCCTATGTCAACTTTACGGCCGTCTAAATCTCACACTTAACGCTAATGTTAGTGGACACTTGACCTCCAAAGAGAGGGGTCACCAGATCATGCATGTAATGGCTGCTGCTTTTGGAAACATAAAGAAACTACAGTCTACGGCTTCTACAAAAAAAAGGAACTCAACTGGAACCTGCTAGTCGGTTCAGGCCTATTGTAGGGCAAATATTGAAGGTGGCCATATTTTCTGTGATTTGAGCCAATGGTGAAAACAAAGGTCTTATAATGTAAACCCATGGTGCACACACAAGTCTTGTAATTGTAACCTTGGTGCTTAGTGTGGGGTTTCATGGTGCATCTCTCCCGTTCAAGACAACAGGTACATTCTGGATGAAACTTTGGGCCAATGCCCGTACAATTACGACTTCAGGAAAGAGGGGATATTGAAGCCTAAGTCAGGGGCATGCCTTTGAAACACATGATACTGTGAAGGTGAGTGTGTGGGACCCCACAGGACGAATCGAGTTGAGGAGGAAACACTGCCCCTTTTTTTCTCCCTGCAAGAGTCGATGCCAGTGGCCCATCTTCAAAAATCCTGCGGACCACATTAAGTGCTGGGCACCCCTGCCCACCGAAGGAGTTTTGTGGATTACAGAAGATTAATCTTCTTTTGAAAACATCAGAAAATAATTTCTGTGCACTGCTACTTCAAATGGATGTCAGTGGTAGTATTTACAAGCGCCACATTAAATATTTTCGCTCTCTCATCATGCATATAGTATTTTAGTCATTTTGAAGTTCAACCAAAAATGTTCTGGTTACATGCTGAGTTTATTATTTGATGTGCATATTTAATATGTGGCACACACTGGATCACTGAAAAGAGTTCGTACTCTCAGGAAATACATGTAATGATGAACACCTGGATCTTTCCTTACCAAAATCAAACTGCTAAAGCGTGAACTTGTCATGAATGTGATGCTTGGCTGCAACCCTTATATAATGATGCAACCCTGATTATGACTGTGATAAGCCTGAAATGTGTCTACACCCTGCCAATGAAATCAGTATTTCATCTACAAAATGAAAAGGAAAGCAATTCCTCACAGATATACATCACTATTTCAGTCACCAAGGTCTCAATCACATGTACATTCACCTCCGTTCTAACAGACCTTCCTTCTTTTCTGATATGTATTGTATAACTGGCCAGCCAGGCTACAAGAGCAGGGCTTTGCAACAGCAGGTCAAACACACCTGACCTCTAGAGGTGAGATGGTGTAATTGCAGGTGAGTGCTTTGGTCTCAGCAGAGGACTGGAAGAGCAGTGAGAACACTAAAAAAACTGCCAAGCTGAGTCCCTCCAGACTTTGTGAAAGGAGATGAGATGACCCAACAACTGAAATTCTTTCATGGCTCTACAAGCTTGTGGGAAGTCAACAGTCACTCAGTCTTAATCATCACCATCATAAATGTAATGGTACTGAAATCATCATTGTCAATGTCAACATCATCACCTTCACTGAATACTAATCCTCTGGGGCCCAAAACAGCAACCTATACTCAGCACCTTTTATTCTCTGACAGAAAAAAAAAGACATTTTTTAAAAACGACTTATTTTTTCAAAAAGTCTGCATTCTGAGTTTTGGCCAGCGATGACAAGAAAGAAGAGTTACGAGGCAAGCGGGAGTTATGCCTCGCCCTGGAGACAATCAAAACAAGGAGGACGGGGAGGAGCATTCATTCGCCCCTTAGACGCCCAGCCCCCCCCCCCGTTCCATCCTGAAACGTCCCGTCCTGGTCCCGTCTGGTCCCGTCCAGGGCAGGCCCGAGAGCAGCCAGCGCCACTCGGCTCCGCTCAAGCCCCACCATGTGCAACCCGACACGGTGGGATTAGGCTGAGACAGGCCCTGGCACCCGGCTGGGTGGGTGGATGTTTTTGGGCCGCGCGCCTGGGCCATCACGTCTGTTTGGCTCCATCAGCGGCAGCAGCACAACAGGAATGGAGGCGTTCAGGATCCAAGGCCCCTTAAAAAATGTTTCTGGCCTAGCTTGGTAGAGACACCACACACACACACACACACACACACACAAAAGAGAAACAGAAACACACACTGCTCTCGAAATGCATTTCATAAAAGGCCAGGGAAAGTGTGCCTTTGGAATTAAAATGGTTCCAAAAATTTAATTTCACCTTTAAATACAATCCGTGACTTTTCATGATTTTGTTAATTACACCATGGAAAATGGATGCATTCCACATATGGACCTAAACACATTTTAGAGTGATTAACCTTTCTGTGAAAAAAATGGGCCAAATTTTCCAATCTTATGGGTGATTTAATGCATCTCTAAGATAACATTTACCCATATCCAACATGGCAATATTTTGAAGAGATTTTCTATTTAGAGCAAACACCCCTAAGTTAAGATCATAATGAAGTGTGGCTCTCTCGGCGCGTCCAAATACCTCACGCGTTGGTAGTTGGGGAAAATATGTCTGTTTGTCTTAGAGCTCTGCAGAGCTAAAACATACTGAGATTCCAGTTTTGAAATAAACTCAGAGGAGTCGCTGCTGATTCAAAGCGGAAGCATCCTGAACGGTGGGTGGTGAGGCTTGTCTGCTTTATTAATGGCAGCTCTCGGAGGTCTATCACGAGAGCCTGGAGTGGAGGATGGCTCTCGGGGTTTATAAGGTGGAGGCATAGGAGAAGTGCAGTCCTGTCGGAGACTTGAGGGAGCCTTTGAGGGGAAATTAACGACAGGTCCATCCCCTAGCACGCTGGGTCATGCACCAAAACACACACATTTAAATGTGATTAATTTTGTCGGGCAATTTGGCGGAGGTCTGCGGTGAGCTAGCTCTGCTGCTGAAGTGAAGCTCTGGGAGCGCGAGTCGAGTTCCCCTCGAGTTACTCATGGGCTTTAAACAGGGGGCCCACCTCTAAAACACTTCAAAGCAAATTGTCATTGAATGTCATCTTTATTTCAGTGACAAAAAAAGTCCAATTCCTGTCATTTCCAGGTCAATTCCTGTCATCAAAACATATTTCATCAAGTGACATCAAGTTTCATCAAGTGACAAAATAGTTATGTGGAATGAATTCATTATGAATTAATTAATGAAGTGTTCAAATAGTGAATACATATTATAGTGTTCCCATCTGTCATGGATAACTATTGGACAGCTGCATGATAAAGTTATACAGATTTGGATCGAGGTTGGGATCAAGCTGAAACAGTAGATCTTTGTTGGTTGAAGCTGAACCCTTTCTTGTCACTGAGGAGTCCTTTCTTGGGGCCTTGGATCCCGACGATGTGGAACATCACCACTGTGGCCTGAACCATGAGTAGATTACATGAGAGCGACATTATTGGGGGCGCTCCGATCCATGTCATCATTCCTGCACTTCTGCATCCTTCAAACGCAGCTCCGAAATGAAAACCCCAGCAGTAACCCTAGCCGTCTGACGAGCTCGGGCTTTCCGTGCGGAAACGCTCGTTCTCCCCAGGAAGACCGTCGTTTAGGGGAGCTTTGGCGGATCCGTAATGAATAGAGCGCTTAAAGTGAACATGAGCGCAAGGATTTGGAGAGGGACACGTTCGACGGCTTCCCGTTCAGCTCGCTCTGACGCAGGTTCACCTCTCAGGCTCTTTATTAGAAATAAAATCGTCTCACCAATGGCCCCAGGCCCTGCACAATTGCAGGCCTTGTTCTCCGGGTGGAATTTCTAGGGGGCTTTTTTTCCTCACTGAGCAGGAAGGGACCTCTGTGAAAAGGGAGAGCAATGATATAGCGTTCCACGAGAGCCTTGTTACCTCTGTGTTTTTATGCTGACATGTAGAGGATGTGTGTGCATGCCTTGGTGGGTGTTGGGGGGGAAGACTAAGAGGTGCAATCACACACACAAACACACACACACACACACACACACAACTTCACTTAAGGACCACCAGGCCAGATTATGTACAGTGTAGTAGCCATTCATTTCTACCATCTGAATGATCTCAAATACACACTAATATCTGAGATAGATTCCAATGCATGTGAATATTACATTTTTAATTAAGCTAGAGGATGGCTCTGTGTCTGTCAAAATAAAGTTGCCATTTTTTGCCTCTAAAGCTGATGATACACAAAGCAACTTTTTGAGCAATGTTCCATGGCAATGTTCATGAGTATTGCTGTTCTGGTTCCCATTGATATTAGGCAACATCTTCTTTTCTGGAGAACTTCAGTCATCAATTGGCAAATTATCACCACCATCCAATCAGAACACAGTGAGCTGGTTATGTGGTTGCTCAACAACATTGCTCAAACAGTTGCCCCATGTATCATCACCCTAACTGTCTTATTTAATATGTATACTTTAGCAGCACATACTAATTATGCCCTGCCATCATTTTAAATGCATGCAAAGCCACTGGATTCTTTTTTTTTGGCCTTCAGAAAGGAAGCCAATCTCTCTCCACAGTCACCATTTGTATTATTGTTATAATCATACAGTTATGGGCTGGTCATTGTGGTCAGCTATCTTTCAGCCCGCATAATTACGGAACCATAAAATGGACGGATTATACGAAGATGCTATCGCAGTCTGCAGACGTTATTTCCATGTCATGTCAGACATCAGCCACAAGGGGGAGTTTCGAGTGGTGAGCAGAGTAACATTCCCACTGTGCCCTCACAGTTGCATTTTCCATTGTTGTGGCTTAACAACTGTGATGGCAAAATGATCAACGCAAACAGACAGGACAGACCATCAGCAATCTTCAGCAACACCGCGGCCAAATTATCACTGTGTCTGTTGTCATTTTAAATGTGAATTTATGACAGTTCATAAAGATGGTCCGTGCCTGACTTCTCCGTTTGACTGAACCACACTCTGAGGGAGGTCAGGGCCTGATGACACACAGTTTTCCCCCCTCGTACATGAGACGATGACCGTATCCTTGTGTATGCAACTCTCACATGAAACAGAGGCAAGAGTGGGGAGGGGTCTGAATCATGCAGCGCAGCGCAGCACAGGCCCTGAGGGGAAGAAAGGGGCGCCAACCCAAACAGAGGGTGTGAGGGTTCGCTCACACTCACACCTTTGGCACGTCGTGGGACTTCCCAGACGTTGATGGTCCACTTGGTGACTTCTGACACGCGTTTAACCTGCAGCTGACCCCTCCTGCTGCCGCCACACTGTCTCGAGGCTACTCGACTGTCGTCATAGCCTATACCCCAGCCAATAGTAGCTCCTATACCATTCCTATACTGTGCAGGTCTCTGGCAAGTGTGTGACCTAGGACTTAAGCAGGGGGTGGGGGGCTGGGGGGGGGGGGTGAGGGATATATCTTTAGTGGCAACTGGGCCACTCACAGAGTCTGCATCTGAATTAGCTCTGGCAGTTTGACGACAGCGATGCAGCAGATCTAAAAATAAATCGCTCACTAATAACAGACTTCAAAGTCCTGTCACATCGTTTGCCTCGATCCGCTGATCTCCTGCCGGATGATCCTGATGGCAGCCCTGATGATAGTGATGATAGCCACCATGAGATGAGGAGTGCTTGAGCCCCGCCGACCCCTTGTGCCGGTGGGCCAGAGGAGAAGTGAGGAGTTGACACGGCAATGAAACGCTGGCCCAGGTTGACAAGAAGCCGGGGAGTAAAAGGAGGAAACGAGGAAGCCCATTTTTGCTCTTTGTCAAAAAGCACCTCTTTAAATTAAGCATCAGGAGTGCGTCCCATGACACTCAGGAACTATTTGTTTTATTTTACCTTTTATTTTGACAAAGGATCTCAGCTCAAGGCTATAACTGCCTTGGGTTTCTCCACATGCTCTTAAGCTTTTCAGTTTTTATATTTGAATATAAATCATGAAAGCATATGTTCTTTCTCGTCACCCAAATATCTAGATGACTTAAATATATTTATGGAGTGTACCTGTAAATGAATAAGTGTATAGTCAAAGTTTGCCTTCTGAGCTATTAATAAAGCAGCATAAGAGTTTTGATATAGTAAACTATAAAACATGATGGACACAGCAGATTTTGATATTACCTTACTATTTCATGAAGCTATATTTATTTGGCTGGGAAAAGAAATAGCACTTTATTGGAAACATATTTGAGAGCGTCATTTAAAGGGAAATGTTGACAATATAATCAACTATAAACATAATGGACACAGCATCTTTTGATATTACTTTACTATTCCATCAAGCTATGTTTATTTGGCTGGGGAATGAAATAGCACTTTACTGGGAACGCTATCATCAGATGCTGTTTGAATTAATACATTCCGAGGAATCTGTAATACATTTCAAGGCATCCGTGGCCTATTGGTTAGGGACCTGGACTTGTGACTGAAGGGTGGCCAGTTTGATCAGTTTTGACTGGTAGGTGTGTATGTGTGCTCCTATTGTGTGTGATCCTGGTGAGCTCACTGCTCCAAGTGTGTGTGTGTATGTATGTGTGTAGGTTGAAGTGGCGTCTGCGCCTTTAGTCTAATTGAAGATGTTTCGCCCAGTGCGTAGCTCCAAAATAAAGTTGTGTATGTGTGTGTAAAGTGTATGTGTGTACACTACCTCCGGATGGGCAAAAAGCAGAGGACAAATTTCCTACAGGACAAATAAAGTCCTTTGTAAATCAACAATGACTACAGCCTTGCAACTGTAAAGATGGCAGGTGGCCATCAATAGGTGATCCATCAGTTCCTGTCATTATCCCCTAGCTTTGTACTGACTGGGGCATTTTTCTTCCTCTTCCTCAACCCGCCTGAGCTCTGGTGAACAGCTTTGCGATCCCCCCCCCAATCCCTCTCTCTCCTCCGCTGGAAGTTTTCAGCCCGTGTGGCCCTCTGGCTTGCCAGAATGACACCATTTCCTCGAGCTGGAGGCCTGAGCATAAAGGTGGATTTGATGTCGGACAGGATGCAGACACAGGGAGGGTTTTTTTTCCTCCTTTTCCTTTTTAATTTTTTGCTTTATTCATTCACTCGAGCTGCTCCCCGGGCCCTTGCCTCCACAGGACACAAGATGGATGACCCATTTGGCTCGCGGCAGGTCGGGTTTAAGTTGCGTCCTGCTCTTTTTATGTAATTCGAAGACGTTTGACGAAGGGAACAAAGGTAGGAGGCACGGGTAGGTTGATGCAAGTTGAATGAGTGGCGGATCATGAAAGTTTAATTTGCCACTGTTCCACCACAGGGGCCCTCGCACAGAACAGCATGAGTGTGGATGTAAACAAGGAAATGCCATCCCTGTTTGTGACCTGTGTGCGAGTACAACTGGGAGGAAGATGAGGAAAGAGGAAGCCCAGTGGTTTGAACGTCACAATGAAAACAATAAGGCCCTAAAGTTTGGGTCGAGAGTGCCCTACGCTCCTTGTGAGAACTGTGGTCTCCGTGTTGTAATTCTATGGCACTCACTGCGGAATATACTGATTCTTTGTGGCTGGTCTTTTTGCCAGGGAAGTCACTGAAGAGACTTCAATTCCAGTGGGCCTGCTTCTTCTTCATCTGGGCCCAGTTTCCCGAAAGCATCGTTAGCATAAGTAGTCCCCCTTGAATGTTTTACAATTTTTAAACCATTTCCCGAAACCATCAAAGCTTAAGCACATCGTGAAAACACTTACAAATTTACATGTGATTCAGAGTAGTTGGCCATCAATCGGAGGCTAAGACTGTCTTAACAGGACCTTCAGGAAAATTACAACTAAGAGTACAATTATCAATCTTACGTTCCCATTCTGTATTACATTAAATTCAGCTTTTAGCTGGAAAAAAATACACTATATTCCATGCACATGAAAAATGTGACCAAAACACAATTGCCAATGTTAAGACGTGAGGCTTTGGCAGAATAGCTTCCATTGGTCTAAGTTGATCTTTTATCAAATAAAAAAACCCCGGTACAATTAGCCTTTGCCACACAGCTGGGCTATTCACACCCTATATGATGCGTGACAACAAATGTGTTGTGCTCACACAAAAAGCAAGGCGCAGAAAGTGATGAATTCTGAAAGGTTTCGGCACTAATATCTGTTCTGATTAATTTTCTGGTGGAAAAGTTGTTTTATTTTCATAATCTTTGTTCAATGGATACATACAACCGTCAGTTTGTTAGTTAACAGAAATGTTGTGATTATGATGCTCAGACCTATGAATTATAAGTTTGCCTGCAAACTCCCATCAGGATGTGGAAGCAGATACTGTAGCTAAGTGGTTAGCATAATGGTTTAGCACATGGGAGTCTGGGGTTTGATTCCTGTGTAAAGTGTGTATTGGCAGAGATAAGTACCGGTAGAAGTGTAAGTGTAAGTGTGTACCACCGTCTCTGTAGAGAAGGCACACAATTTGAAGAAGAAAACAGTTCTCAAACGAAGGTTTTGATTGCAACAATTAGCTAGTTCACGCACCAGGGTGTATATAGCACACATTGCTATATAAACCAGGCTACGAAAAGCATCCACTTCTAATTATACACTGGTACGAATTGCATACATTGATATTTGTACCAGGCGGGGTATTAATAGAACACATTTTTGTGTGCACCAGGGTACGAATAGCATAAACTGCTAATTGTACCAGAGGTGCAAATAGCCTCACCCAATATCAGCCATGGGTCATTATTTAAACATTTCTTTATACTCAACATCCTCCTCATCTTCAAATTTCTTCTACAATGATACCCCAAAACACTTTGGGACATTCACAACTGGCAGAAAGCTACGGAATGCGTTATACACCTTGACTAGCCTACGCCTAATAAAGAAAGTAATAGTAATAGTCTAATTTTATAGTATTAAGTTTTTCTTTCTTCATCTTCAAATCAAATAACAAATACTGTATTGCTCCAAATGACAGCTGTGACATGACGTTGCCTGCTGTCCCCAAATTAGGGGATATTTCAGCACTGTAAACATGGACAGCTCCACTTAAGAACGTCTTAAGAGCTGTGGAAGCGTGTTCACGCTAAGACATTCGTGAAGAGCACAGAAAAACGTAACAAATGTCTGTTAGATCACTCGTGAGAATACTCATAACAGCTAAGATTCAACACATTGGGAAACCAGGCCAAGGTCTGTTGACCTGTCACCACCAACAGAATGACATTGGACCTTCAAAGCCCCTTTTTTGTTATAGTTCCCCGAAAATATTGAGGGGTGGTCTAACCACAACCTTACTGGGGAATGTCTACCACAATCAATTAAGTGAGAAATGTGCATGCCCAATGTCAGCCCTTAGCGCTATTATCTATACTGCTAGAAGAGTGCTTCAATGTGGATGTAAGTAGTAGCTTTAACATTGAAGGTGATGAAGTTTTGATGAGGCACTTGTCCTCAAACTTGTTCCAGACCTTACAGTAATAAGCAATTCACTCTGGAAAGTTCTTGGACATACGGTATATTTGAACAGTCCTGCCAAACCAAAACCTGCCCTGTGTAGCTGAAGACATACTGTAAGGTCTTGCGATTGGTCTATAGCGCTCCATGAATACGTCCTCCTGTTTATAGGTGTGTTTGTTTGTTTGTAAACAAGCATGTGTATAAAGGCATTTCATCAAAGGAGTCCACAGACCTTTCTATGCATTAATCATCCAAATGCCCCACTCCAAGGGTCAGTCATGAAAGAAACTATAATGACAACCTGACACACTTTCACACACATGCTCTCACATATGGTTTATCTACTGTAAACTGTATAATTCAAACTGTTTCCTCCCCCTACAAACAAAAACAAACCTAAAAGGAAAAAAAAACCCTTTGTTCTGCACACTTTTCCTTAGATAGGCAAATAACAAAGGTATCCTTAAACAACAGAGGAGACACCTTATTGAGTCGATCATCGTCAAGTCCATTACCACTTTGCGCAATGTTTACGCAGTTTGGGCCTGATTACAAAAGCAGCAGACAAAACAGGAGATAGTTGATGAAAGGGGTTGGGAGGCCTCGGCGGTCTGCCGTGGCGATGAGGGTGGGCCGCCGCGTCTGGGGAGCGTAGCACCCTGCTAATCACAGACATCAGAGGGCAGGAAGAGAGAGAGGGAGACAGAGAGAGAGAGAGAGAGAGAGAGAGAGAGAGAGAGAGAGAGAGATCTGCCTGTCCATGTGCAAGCGTGGCACCCCTCTGATATACTACTGTATAGTATACTGTATATTATACAAGTGAGTACTTCCATACTTAAATATATTCAATGGCTCATTTTTATTTACACACTACGACAAGAAACAACATCACAAAGCTCATTTTTATTGCCATATCAACAGACTGCTAATCTAGAGAGATGAAAAAAGAAAAAAACTCACGCCTAAGTAAAAAGCAACACTAAAAACTGCATTTAATATAAAATCATACTCATACTACTACGGTGTACTTCACATATACTGAAATATGTGTATGTGTGAAAGTGTGTTGGCATGCGCACGTGTATGTGTGTGTGTGTGTGGCTTATATGTATAAGATTAATTATTTAGACAGTATTAATCTGTCTAAATATGTCTGGAATTAAAAACCAGTGTGTCCAGTGGCTATGGCCTACTGGTTTTTGGTCCATCAGCAATCCAGAAATAATGATATAAGGAAGTGAATACCTGTACTTGCCCATGTTTAATAGTGTGTGTAAGTGTTTGTAATTTACCAGCTATCTATATACATTTATTACATATTAATAAACATGGTGCAAATGAACACAACTCACCATAAACATCCATATACATCATACTTCAACATCAAAGTGAAGCCTTTACTAGAGGCTTGGTAGTCCACAAATCACAATGCTCAAGTACAGGAGTGCAGCATTTTAGCACGGCCACCTCAGTGAAGTCTACATGCTAAGTAGGAAAATGTGACAAATTCCCTCCAAACACACACACACACACACACACACACACACACACACACACACACACACACACACACACACACACACACACACACACACACACACACACTCACTCACTCACTCACTCTCACACACACACACACACTCACCCACACACACACACACACACACACACACACACACACACACACACACACACACACACACACTCACTCATACACACACGCAAATGATCATAAGTGAATGAAGTCCATTGCAAAATGGAGAGTGAAGAGGTAAAGCCAGGAGACGTCACTGCCAGCCCGCGTTCGCTCCATTAGCTCCTGATGTCTCTCTCAGGCCCGAGGAGAGAGACACACAACAACACTGAGAAAGCATGAATTTGAAAAACATGACATTGGTTCACGTAAAGAAACACTTCAGTGTACCGCACATCACAAAGCTTTTCCAGCACCATTACCGAAAAGATTACGAAACCCTCGGTGTGACATCTGAGGGAAGTGAATGTTGAGAGTGACCTTAACATCCCAACGCGTCTGCCAAAGTGATGAATGAATGTCATGTTGTCATGAGCTGCCCGGCCCAAATCCGATAGGGCGAGAGAACGAGCATGCAACTTCATATGGAAATTGTTATTCCTTGCTGTGCTGCGACGTCTACAGTAAAAGCTGTTGTGGAAAAGTAACCACCACCGTTTCTGAGGGGATGACATCTGCCCTGAGGTAAGGGGGACTTTTCTGACTGAGAACACTCCCAACTGAACCACTTCAAGAATGTTAACGGAAACATTTTGTTCATGTGCGGGGGTTAATAATAAAATAATAAATAATATATAATACCTTTAATAACAATATGTCTGCCACTATTAACAACATACCAATATTACGACTGCGAATGAGGATAATGATGTTGGTGATGATGATGAAGGCAGTGACAGTGAGGAAAATAAGTGTTATTGAGAAACTAATATAAATGTTTATAGATTAGATTAAGGTATTTGCACAGAGGACTGTGACTGCCTAGTTATTTATGTGCTTAAATGAATGAAACTCAGAATAAAAATGACCATCAGAGTGGGAATGATGTCAAATAGTGAGAGAGGTTTTATTTTTAAATGCTTGCTTTTACAGTTTTATGTAGCTTTCATTGCAGGAGGAGTGCTATTGTTTGAACAAGCCACGGTGCCATTTCTGGCGACGGTGTCTCCTCACACATTTACAGTTTTCATAGCCCTATTTTGGCTAAAATATTTTCTCTTTGGAATTTCACCCAATTGCTTAGACGTGTGTGTGTGTGTGTGTGTGTGTGTGTGTGTGTGGCATTCTGAATAATCTGTAATGGTCTGACTGCACAAGCAAGAAAGCCAGCAAAGAAATTCATTGCAGTAGTCCTGTTCAGAAAAAAACCATGGCCTGCACAAGAAGTTGTGTATATTGGGTGGGCAAGACCGTAAATTTGAATATCATCCGCACGACAGTGATAGGTGCAACCATGGGAGTGAATGATCTCACCTAACTTAAAGGAACACGCCAAGATAGCAGTAATCAAAAATATCCACGTTTTCCCTACTTAAATACAGTTGCACGAGTAGTTGATAAAAATGTGTAAGGTCACACAACATGAAACGTGGTGATTTTCCAAGCGAATAAACAGGAGAACTACAATGTGTGCGCAATAGCACTTGGGAGTACTTCGACCTAGCGTAGTAATATTAATTAACACCTAATTGTAGATCCCAGCCATGCTTTCCGCCGTTTGCAGCAAAGCGGAATTCTATGAAACATGAAATCACTATAATACTTCTGCTTGTTATCACAACCCTTCACAATGCATGTTATAACCATGATTGTTCACAATCTACTTTACCACTACCTGCTACTTTGCTAAGTCAGCTCAAACTAACGCCAGCAAAGCAGGTTGTCTCAATTTACGGAAATGACTGTGTGTGTGCCTCGGAGGGGGAAGGGGGAGGCTGAGGGGTCGGCTGAACTCTGTGGTGGATAGGATCTACAATTAGGTGTTCATTTATATTACTACACTAGGTCGAAGTACTCCCAAGTGCTATTGCGCCTCATTTTTATCAACTACTCCTGCAACTGTATTTAAGTAGGGAAAACGTGGATGTTTTTGATTACTGCTATCTTCCTCCCTCTATGGCTACGTCTGAGCCCGCTAGCATAGCAACATGCTAACACATTCGCGCTGTGCACCAGAGCGTTTGAGTGCACGTACCGACACGGGAGAGGTATGACTCAACTCGTGAAAGTTAAGGTAAGAACATATATTACTACTGACATTGGGTGGCGTGTTCCTTTAAGAGCAGAAGTAGCCGTGTGATCAGGTCATGAGACTTTGATACCTGCTTTTGCCAAGATTCACTGAATGAACGTTCTTTGAAATAGGATGCTTTAGCTATTTTTAATGTTTCAGTCACAGATAAAAGAGCAGTTTCGTTAGAATGACCACCCTTGAAACCAGAGGAAAGGAGAACTATGCAGTTTTTTAGCATAATTTACCTTAACTTAACAGCTTTGGAGTCATTGGAATGGTTATATGACTTTTTTCGGGTTGAATGGTGGCCATCTCGCTTCACCTTAGCATCTGTGAGCGGAAAAACCAGTCTTGCAACTTTGGTTCGGCGAGCCACCACCCTAAGAGTCAGAAAGTCTCGCGATGTAACAAATTGCTTTACGGCACTACACACATACATGCCAGGTACCAGCTAAAACAATGTAACAATGGAGTTTCTCAGACATTCGTCATGGCAAAGCCGGAAAGACACAGTGAGTAAACCGACAAAGTGAGTAAACCGTTGTCAGAGGAACAAGGAAAGAGGAAACGGCCGAATGAACGAGCGAGGAGTGTCGTAAAATATATACTCTGAAGCTGTAGGGGGAGCTCTGTAAAGAAAACTGCGAGCAAAAAGCAGAAAAACAGCAAAGAAAATGCCAAAACTGCATAGGGTCCCTTTAAGGTCTAGGTTGTTCTGAGATAGGAAATCAGAAACTTGCTTGAACACCACTTTTTCAAGAACCTTTGACAAGAAGGGAAGAAGGGAGACAGATCTACTGTATAGTTCATCCCATCAGCTGAATTGAGTGTACTTTTCTTGAGCAAAGGTGTTACTTACTTACAAAACGTATTTCCTCATTAGCCAGGTGATCCAGACCTACACATAGTAAGATCCAACACATGAAAGTAGTAGATCTGCTGGCAAACTGGTGGGGGGGGGGGGGGGGCGTTGCTGGAATGTTGCTGGGAAGTTGCCAGATGGTTGGTGGGAGGCACCAAGCTCTTAGCGAGGTCTCTGCAGATGTGGAGGTGTAAGCTTCACAGGTTGACTCCTGACCCCCTGAACCCTGAGGAACTAAAAATAAACCTGCCCTGTAAAGCCCAACAAACAGGCTTCTGATAAACTCTATATCCAGGCAACGGTGTGGATATGCATGTGTGTCCGTGTGTGTGTGCGTGAGAGGTGTATGAGACTGTGCCTAGGTTTATGTTTAGGCATGTGTGTGTGTGTGTGAGTGTGAGTGTGCAAGAGAGAGAGAGAGACAGAGTGAGAGAGTCTGTCCCAACCGTGGGAAAATGGGAACTGAGAGTGCGGGCACCTACCTTAGGGGGCAAACCACGGCCCTAATGTGTTTTTCAGGAGAGCTGCACGGGTGTTTACGCACCAGGCTGGGCTGTGGTTTACGTGCCAGAGGCCAGGCGCAGGGAGCAGGTTGCTCACAGTTGTCAGGTGCTGACTTTGTTTATGGACGGAGACTCCACAAAGCCCTCATAAACACAAACACAGTACAGGTGGTGGAACAGTTCTTCTCCATCTTTTCGGTCTGGGATTTGTGATGGAAACTTATCCAAGGTCTGCAACGATTGGTTTGCTGTTTGGTCTTATCTACATGAAAAAAAAGAATTATTGTCAATTAAGAGTATTAAATGCATTTGCATATTCATGCGTACAGAAGCAATGGCAGCCTCGAAGGCCAGTCTCCTTGGCCTATTTTGGGTAGTTGCAGCCTAGCTAACAACATATAATGGATGATGTCAATGCTTTAAACCGTTTAACAACCAGATGTCCCTCTGGAGGGCTAAGAAAGTATGACTCAGGAGATTAAATCTCAAGCGGGCTTTCAAAAGAACGGCCTCCAAGCCTGCTGTGATTTCACTTCACTTCACTCACAATCAAATGGTAAGTACTGACAAGAAAACTCTTACAAGACTATAAACAGAAAAAAAATGCATTTGCTACTAATTTAAGAGGATATTTCCTCTGTAGTTCTTACGTCTTTTTTGCATGATGCACTGGAGCATTCTCTGTATTCTTCACTAAAGAGCCTCCATACCATATATATTTTGTACAAGTTTGGATGAAGAATTTAAGTTAAACACAACGCAACTCCTACCTCTGTACCTTAAGCGTGACTGAGACTTCATTTCTTAAACATTTAGGCCACACTGCCCTTCCACACCTGTCCATGGTGTCTCGCCGGAGATGTTGCTGATCACGTGTTCAGATTTTGTTACTGTCTACATCACTAGAAATCTCCTTTCAGGGACACATAACGATGCATTATTGTCACTATTAAAGATATGTGGTCAAATGCACCCCAGATCACCTCAACAACTGATTTAAGGCAGCAAGTGGCCTATTTATAGAGATGTAGGGAGTGGATTCAGGAAATGACCTTAGGCCGGACTGAAAACTGGGTCCCTGTGGGCACTGGACCCGCATGTGCTTTGGGACACCAATGCCACCAGACGAGTTACAATCAGTGGGGTTAAAGGTCAGATTGTGCACTGGAAACAGTGTTTTCTGTTTGTAGATATATCCATGGTGCCCGGGACAATGTGTGCCATTGTTGGTCCGCTCTGTTCAGCTGAGCTCAGGTCACATCACATCAGGCGCCCACCATGTCTGTGCACCTTCCATGCAAAAGACATTATCCCCAGCCCCCAGCAGCCATCATTAACCTCCCTCTACCTGGGTTAAGGTGGTTTCCCCCCTCAAATGAATGGAAAGAGTCAGAAGAAGAGGTAGAGTAACAGGAGGGGCTTGGAAAAGAAGATTGGGATGGGGGCAGGCAGTGTGTGTGTGTGTGTATGTGTGTGTGTGTGGTGGGGTTGGTTTGCACGGTCGAACGTGGCCCACTGTGACCGGAGCTGGAGAAGTTTGTTTCCCCCCCATCTCCCCCCGCAACACACACACACACACACATACACACACACACACGCACTGCCCTCCATGTTAAAGGAAATAAAAGCGGAGAGGACAAGGCGTAGGGCTTTTGGGGATGGCAGCGCACAAAAGAGTGTCTGTAACAGGAAACTCAGCCGGGGCCGGCGGCCGCGGCCTCCAAAGAAAACACTTTGCCTCATGGCCAAATCAGAACCACATGCCAGTGGAAAAAAAGAGAAAGAAGAGAGAGAGAGAAGAGAGAGAGAGAGAGAGAGAGAGGGAGAGAGAGAAAATGGGAAGCTGTAATAGTCGCAAGGCCCTGCTCTTCCTGTCTGCTGATTGGAAATGGCCATTGGGATTTGGCAGAGGAGAGGGAGATGGCTGCAGAGTGGTGGGAGAGTTGTGATATGGAGTGGATGACAGGGAGAGGGACATTCAGAGTTAACTGGGTTTACTGTGAGGCTTGATTGCACCTTGTGGTTTGGTTCATGGAAACCCATCACACTATACATTGTACATGGGGTAATTCAAGCTGGTCAGACTACGTGTTCAGTTTATAATATGCATCTGAAATACAAAGTAAAACTTGCATCATCAGTCTTCACACTGAGTCAATTAAACTACAAGATGGCCTACCAATATTGTTCAGGTAGTGAAATGGTTAAAAGGGCAAATGCTATATAATACTGTACTTCCACCCATTGTTCTGATTCCTCAGTGATTGACAAGTCTAAGAAACTATATACCCTTCTGGTATACTCTTAAATTTTAAATTGTGGTACTGATGTTCATAGACACATCTTTACAATCCTCTAGAATCTATTCTTTAAATGGGTTTCATTGGTTTCATGGTTGCAGTCAGAGCAACAACAGCAGAATCATGAAAAGCATAAATTTCTCATCCCTTCACATCTTCACAAAAAACCACAAGAAGGCAGAGTGAGACACTGAGACAGCTCCCTGTCTGTGTATTAGTCAGAGTAGTCTTTTTCTCTTAAAAAAAAACACACACACACACATTCACACACACTCATCCTCACACACACACATTCACACACACAAAAACAGATGTACACTAAACCACATACACACAGGAGGCACACACACACACACACACAAAAGAACAGACATAGACACTGGCCCAGACACTCCTACGCGCACACACACACTCACACACACACACACACACACACAAAATAACACACACACATACACACTAGCCCAGACACTCCTACGCACACACACACACACACGCACACACACACACACATCCAGCTTGGATCAGCTAGCACAAACAAGAGCCAGTGTAGTCCGTTCCGTCTGCCTAAATGCCCGCAGTCACCCGTGCGCCCGAAGGTGAGCTCATGGGGCTCTATATATAGCCGCGGCTTGATTAATGAGCTTTAAATGGGTATTTCCCCTCGCTCTCCAAACCCAGCTACAGGTGATGAGCTATTGCTCAGCGGGGTGGGAGGTGACTGAGATGGAAGGTGGGGGCACAGGCTGGAGTAAGGTGTGTGTGTGTGTGTGTGGGGGGGGGGGGGTAGTTTAATCACTATTAGCACATAGAATGGGGTGGGGGAGTAGGATGTGTGTGTGTGTGTGTGTGTGGGGGGGGGGGGGTGTTTGGGGGGTCCATAACCCATCCGACACCCTCATTCCAACTGGCCATCGTAGCGTTTTGCCAGGCGACGTGAAGGGCCCTCCGGGTTTGAGGAATGCTCTGTGTAAAAGCCGAGGCGGCATTAAGGAAAATAACCAAGACCTCCATCTGCACGGCAGCCACAGCAGCTGCAGCAACAGCAGCATATGGCCATCCGTCGAGAGACACGGACAGAGAGAGAGAGAGAGAGAGAGAGAGAGAGAGAAATAGAGGGAAACAATCTGTCTGTCCGTCCATCCTGGCTCCCTGCTGTTGTGCAGCTGGCCACAGGAATGGCAGAGGAGGTATACAGACACACACACACACACACACACACACACACACACACACACACACACACACACACAGAAACAGACCTGCACACATCCCACACACTAAACACACTTATTCAAATGTGCAGAGTACAGACTCATGCATGCAGTTAACAAATTATGCTCACATACTTTGGGACCAATTGCCTTCTCATTAAAACCCATTGGCAATGCAGACAGGATTTTCCTTCCCCGGCAAGCTGAAGTTGACATTGAGGATGAGACCCCTGGAGCAAAAGCCAACGCCCACATTCCCACAGGAAGAAGACATCCTGGGCCTGATGCAGATACTGTCTATTTGAGTCGGACGAATCCAAATCATCGTAGTCGGCGGCCGCACATGTGACGCAGGCTGCGGAACACTCGCAGGTAGAACACATGGGTGGTAGGTAACATCGTCCGCCTAACAATCGGTCCACCCGGGTACGACTCCTGAACCCCGAGTTTGCGAGTCTGTGTTGTTCCGAATAAAGGCATCTGCTGCATACTAGGCACTTTACTTCACTTTAGCTTAAAAAGGAAACAGGTTGCGGCCTCACATGTGGCACCAGCTTGCAGCGCCCAAGAGGAGCATTTTCACCCCTCTTGATGGATGTGCAGATGATGGGTTTGGGGGGGCAGAACGGGGGGCGTTGAGCGTGTGCGTTGAGCACTTCAGGGGCCAGACAAACTCGAAAGTAAATAAGCCCAGATAACGGTTGAGGGCGATCGGAGAAAGGGGCGGGTCAGACAGCTGCTTTATGGGCCATGCTTGGCGCTTCGGCAGACCAAACAGTTTTGAAAAACGGGCAGGATGAGGGAATGGTCCACACATGGGCATCGAAAAGCCGCGTTCTGATCACATTTTTGGAAAGGAGGGAAAAAGGCAGAAAAAGGAAAAGAGAGTTGTTTCCTTTCGATCACAGAGAGGTAGAGCAAGGTGCTTGTAATAAAAGGGAACAGGTTTGATTCCCAGGGAAAGCCTGATGAAATACTGATGCTGATAAAATACCAGTACAGTTAAATTGCTTTAAATGTCTGATAACTAAACTTCAAAATGTGGCAATATTTGGAATAGGTGCAAAACAGTACCAGGATAAAAAAAAGCAAATAAAAAGAGGGTTAAAATGTATTTGCATTATACATACATGATGTTCTTTTGCAAAAAAAAACTGTAATTGAAGAATGCTTGTCTCTTATATGTGGCACGAATGAAGAACATCCATCTTCCAAGAAGTCTCTTCGTCAGTGTTATTTGTTATTATGAATATTTCAGGGAGGGAGGGAGGGGGAAAGACACTAGGAGATCGTGGGAGGAGTACTGAATGTGGAAAACATCTCCTCAGCACAAGCATGCGGTTCAGCCACCTCTGTCCTCCCTTCCTCTCTTCCCCCTAAACCCGCTCCCTGACCCCCCCCCCCCCCACACACACACACACACACACGCGCACACACACACGCCACCCCAACCCCATGACTGTCTGCCTGCTGAGCCGTGGAGGGTGTGACACCTCGTCAGCGAAGTCTGGGAAGAGTCACGGCACACTCAGTCGTCGGCTAGCGTCGGTAAGCGGCGCGGCGTGGCGCGGCAGAGGGGGGACCGACTGAGAGGAGAGGAGTGACGGGCCCCTCCACTTTGCTATCTGTCCAAGGAGCTGCGCTAATTCACAACGTGTGCGTCGGAGACAGCCGGCTCCTGCTTGTCTCTGGAAAACGGAGGGGTTGAGAGGGTAGGGGAGGGTGGATGAGGAGGTGGTGTGGTGGTTGGGGGTTAGGGTAGGGATGAGGCCAGAGCAGTCAAACTTCATGCAAGTACAGGATGCTCTCTCTCTCTCTCTTCCCTCCTTCTCTCTGTTGGGCAGACGTGTGTATATCCACAAGACTGGAGAGGAGACAGGAGGAAACTGTCAAAGCCCGTCCAGAGGATCCCCCCGCAGATTCAAGCTGTCGTCTCAGACGCGGCGTCAGGTTATAATTCTATTTCGGCACGTCAAGCCAGGGGTGAGCGTTCATGGGAAAAAATCGTCTGATGTCAGGAAATCTGTGCTCAGACCCCTTGGAGAGAGAGAGAGGGAGAGAGAGAGAGAGAGACAATGTCAATGTCAACTTTGGAGTCTCTGGCTTTAGCGGAGGCCCTCCCTGGTGCAGAGCAGAGCTTAGCTTAGCTTAGCTTAGCTTAGCTGGGGTCAAGCGACTGAATATCTCCATATTCAACACTCGCAAAAAAAAAAACAAGACTCGAGAAGTGAAAAGCATACATAATTATTCTCTAGTCTAGTTTTAAGAGTGAATGAAATACTCCCTTTTTGTGATCGGGCTTGTGGCGTGGTGTGAAGAAAATTACACGCGTTGCCCTCTGATTTCCAGCACCACCTCCAAGCACTGTTCACTCCACTGGCATAACAATAAACAGAGCGCTGTTCGCCAGCGCATTACAAAACATTGTAAAACTCAAAGGAATATGGAGAGCAGAGTTATTGCTATTCCTCCATGGTCAAATGTACAGTCATAAACTCATGCTCATAAGAACCAACCCAAACCCAGAAAAACAGGCCGTTCTCCCTCTTCTTTTTTCTCACTCACTCACTCTCTCTTTCCTCTCCTCTCTCATTTCACTCACACGTTTACTGTACCTCTTAGTCTCTTTCTCTCTAACTCTCCCCTGTAAACTTGTTTAGGGTCCTCAGTACCCTATAATGTTTGACTCCGGCTGCGTTTTCCAGGGCGGGAGTGTCAGGCATTGGAGGCTTTCATTAGCTAGGCCATTACAGTGAGTTTTGGTGAGGAGTTTGGAAGGTTGCTTCACTCTGGTCGTCTCTCTCTCTCTCTCTCTCTCTCTCTCTCCGCTTGCTGTGTTGCAAAATGATGCCATCATCATCCCCCTCCCCTTGATCCTCCTCTTGATGCTGATGAGTGAACACGCCTGACAGTCCAAGGCAACATCTCTTGTACCTATGGAACAAACTACACCAACGCGAGCTGTGACGTACACGAGTGAATATACTTTTTGGAATAACTATACAGCATATGAAACTTATTAAGAACTTGGGACATGTTACGCAAACAACTAATACAGAACATGGGGTTACAGTAGATGTTGATTTAGTAAATATTGGAGAGCAAATGAGGTTAGTTAACACATTCTCAACAATTTTTTCTCATGGGAGCGGCAGAGGTTGACTCTTGATAAACTAATACCTCCCACTTCCTACTAGACAGGGTGACTAAAGCTGTGAGACATCTTAAACGAAGCACCAGCGAACAGCGTGGCTTGTCCAGGAATATGATATCAAAGTACCAGAACGGGCCCAAAGACAATAGTCCTCTTTTCGCACAACACGCCACTCGATCCCTGCGTTGATTTTATCGCTGAACCCTGTTAGGAGCCGGGTGAAAAGGGTTCGATTTAAGATCCCAGAGCTGGGCTGGAGGACCGCCACCAAGTAAGCATCAATGAAACTCAAGCCCCAGGCTTTAGAGGCTCAAGCCAATAAAGAGAGACTTTATTAGAGCTCCCCAGATGCCCCCCAAATTTTCCTGTCTCCATCTCTCCCCCTCTCACTAACTCTCTCTCTCTCTCTCTCTCTCTCTCATTCACTGTCCCCTTCTCCCTCTCTCTCTCTCCCTCACACTCTCTCTCACTCCTTGGCCCGTAATGAGTTTTCCAGCAAGACGCGCCGGCCAGAGCCATCTTTTGATGTTGCTCATTTGCGCGTGTCACAGTCGACCCACGCGCTTTTCCCCCCCTCCCGCGCCCCTTCCAGTAGGGCGGCTGGAGAAAGGGGAAGGCAGGCGGGCCCCTGGGACCTGTCGCTGACACGGGGTCTGGATGAGGCGAGTTGAGCGGAGAGCGCCGCGCCACGCCGCGCAGTGCTGGTTTGGTGGGGGCCGCCCAAGGCCCTCTGAATCTGGGCCCCAGTTCTCAGTCACTCGCTTGTTAACGGTTTTATCAGCTGGTGTCATTATTTGCCTTTTGTTTCAGTAGGGGGAAAAAAAGCAAGGCATGACCTGGCCAAAAAATAAAGATTCAACGTCTGCTGAGACTGCTGTCGCTGCCCTGCAACCATACTCTATCAAGTATAGTATATATAAGTATAAGTATACTCTTTTGATCCCGTGAGGGTAATTTGGTCTCTGCATTTATCCCAATCCATGAATTAATGAAACACACACAGCACACAGTGTACACACAGTGAGGTGAAGCACACACTAATCCCGGCGCAGTGAGTTGCCTGCATCAACAGCCGCGCTCAGGGAGCAGTGAGGGGTTAGGTGCCTTGCTCAAGGGCACTTCAGCTGTGCCTCGAACCGGCAACCCTCCGGTTACAGGTCCGAAGTGCTAACCAGTAGGCCACGGCTGCCCCTAAGTAAGCTTCCTAATCATCATCCTAACTTTTAACAGAAAAAAAACATGCCAATAATAATAAGTCACCCTAGTAAGCATATTCTGACTGGCTACGTGTTTGGGCATATGAGTTAGCACCACAAATTAGCAGGGCAGCCATCCAAACTGTATCTTGTGTTGTAGCTTGAGATTGCAGATGTAATTGCACTCTAATTTTGTGAGTCATTACTCCAGGGCTTCCGTTAACTACCCCACACCACCTCCTTCTCCTCCTCCTTCTCCACCTCCACCAGTGGAAGAACAAAAGCCCTCTATCACAGGCCTGACACGGATAAAACAAAATATTGTAATTGTTGGTGACTTAAGGCATGAAATGCACACTGGTTGGAAAACGGTTCGGTGAACCTTTCTGAATACCTCACAGACGATGTACCATGGCCTCGTTTAACATGCTGACATTCGGTGTAGAGACTATCCAAGCAATTGAGTGGCTGTGGAAGGCGAATCTGTCCCACATCAATCAGTAGCTTGCCTCGAGGCTAAAATATGATGATATCTACATTCATTTATTGCAAACAGAGTTAGTGGAGGGAATAGCTTCTTTTTTTTTGCTGGATGGCAAGAAGTTGCTTGCAAAGCACTGTGTGATAGACGGATGCAGCCAGGCAGTACCTTGACAAGGGCTAAACATGGAATGGGCTCAGAACAGATCTGGCACACAGACTTGGACCCAAACAGCAGCAGTGCAGTAGTCAGACTAGGTCAGACTGAGACTCCAACACTTTTCTCATTAGGGCCACAGTTGTCATACGACATAGAACCGCTGGTGACATCTCAAACATACATGTACTATTATGTACCACATTCAGTACTCCTCCCACGATCTCCTAGTGTCTTTCCCCCTCCCTCCCTCCCTGAAATATTCATAATAACAAATAACACTGACGAAGAGACTTCTTGGAAGATGGATGTTCTTCATTCGTGCCACATATAAGTGATTTGCTACTCAAGTACCCTGTAATACTTTATATACAGAGGGACCTAAAACATTACACGACAAACAAGGCCTCCACTGTTTGTCTCAAGTCATGACCCTGATGACCAGTGATGGCTGTCTTACTTTACTCATTTTTTTACGGACGGCGCTGCAGAGATAAAATGATCGAGTTGCATGGATTACACTGTACACTGTGTGTGTCTTGTGTCTTGGTAGCCCAAATGATGGAGCACTGCCAAAGGTCACTAGTTCACTACCCAGTAACCATGGCTGCTGATAAAATGTCAGCATTCAGCGTATTTTTAAGTCTTTTTAGATTACAGTTTCGACTTAATTAAGACATGTAAATGTTCCTCATTGTATGACCCTTGGCACGGTGACAAGAACATCTGGTCAGGGTATTTTAAATATCACGCTGCCAATGACCTCCAAGTATTACTTACACCTGACAGCCTCGACGTTTACAGACTATAAATACCTGACGTGTAGTATAAACAATTTAACCACATTTAAATGGCTGAATGGCTGAAACACAACAATGTGTGTGTGTGTGTGTGTGTTTGTGCAGCATTTTGTCTAGCCAAGATGGCACAGATAGCACGTGTTCAGGCTGCGTTATACTCCGAAAGCCTAATCCCCCAGAGAACATTCTTACTCGGTGAACGCAAACTTGACTTTTTCAGAGAAGCATAATGAAATCTAATTACCTGGGACCTGATGAACATCAGCATGGCAAATGGCTGGACCAGTTCTACGAAGTAACTAAATCAATTAAGCACCATCCAGCCCAGGGTTTTCTATTGCACAGACACATCCATCAGAGTATGCAATAAACTTTAACACAGATATAGTGGACCCCCCCACCCCTTGTCTCCCCCTTCAGTTTTCACTGTCAACCCTCCCCTACCAAACACCACCACCACCACCATCACCACCACCTCACCCCCGATGCCGCTTTTCCAACCCCTCGTTTCCACTCACTCAAAATGTCATCCGGCTATTAGCTGTAAAATTTGCAGCACGAGCTGAAAGGCTGTGGTAAAGGCTTCTTTGTGAGAATTCGCATAGGACAAGGGCTGTTTTTGTCTGAGGTGGGGGTGCTGCTGCTGAAGTGGGTGGATGGGTGAGTGTTTTGGTGTTTCAGTGCAACCTGAAGGGTCATATCCCTACACACACACACACACAGACACAAAACTCCCACCCCTACCACCACAACCACCACCTGAACCTACAGCGCTTAATTTGTAATTTGCTGTCCCATCAAAAACCTGAAAATGTCAGCCAGTGATCGCCCTCTGAGATTAGAACCCACCACAGAACCCAGTTTCCAGCCATTGCAGCAGGCACTCAGACCCAACATGGCCAGTCACGGTCCACCAGTTCCGCGCCGGATTGGGCCCAGGTCAGGCCTGCATCCTTAACAGTCCCACGTGCTCTCTGGCCAGGGTTTGCGTGGCCTGTGACATTTATGAAAGACTATTTTCAGGCTGTGAGGAATACGAGAGGCTTCGAGAGTATGAGAGAGAGAGAGAGACCCAATTCCCGTTTATTGATACAATAAAATATAACATTGGAACTTATTATCCATACTGGCGCAATAGCACAAAGACAATGATTATGATAAAAATGACAAATGTTTTATAAGGACATTGCCGGTTGGGAGAGTTTCCGTTCCGTCTGGCTCTGGATCTAAGCGGATCATGGCTAATATTATGATTATGAGTTGTCATTACAGAGGGAAAAAGAATGTTTAGCAACTTTGTTGAACTAGAATCCCTATAAATGTTCATTCAAATCAAATCTTGCTTCTTGCAAGAAAGAATCCAATCTGCTTCCAAAGATTGTGAAATATTTTTCTTTCCATGATATGTTGTGTGCCTTGAGGAGAATTATTGTCTCCCCTTGCACTTGTTTATTGGACTCCTCTTTTGAAATAGCGAGAGAAATCAGGAAGAATTTGTGCCTTTTCTCAGAACTTCAACTTACAGATAACATACAAATGTGTGAGTGGACGTCTGAATATACACGATACATGATACAACTTTATTAGTCAGTTTGTGCTGAAATTCTTTTTGCATCCCTGGGCAGCTCATTTAAGGATAGGAGGACAGAAACAATACATACACGTAGCGTCAATAGACAGGAATGTAAACATACATGTAGGACATAAAGCATCAACAGACAAACATGAAACGTAGCCACACATGACATTATCAACAGACAAACATGAGACATAGCCACAAATGACAGTATCAAGTATGATGGAAGACAAAGCATACAAATATTACAAAGAGGCTATATCAATACATCCAAACTTTCAACACTTGGAGACATTGCACAACCATATCTGAGTGTGTCATACACACGGTCGCAACAAAAACAAGACCAGAACAGAAGGTATGTGAAAGCTAACAGGCGCTCTTCAACAGACACATAAAAACCTAACAGAGAGGTCTGCCCAGCACCTACAGGGCTAACACCCATTGACCGGATCTCAGTGGTCAAACCCAGACATACAAACATAATGCTATTTACTGTCTAAAAGAAGAGTTCCATGATAGAAAAATAATTACATGATCGAGTTGGCCTACGTAGAGCCAGGAGACATCTGTGGTTGATTTGATACCAGCTTAAACATTTCATTTAAATTAATTAGCCCATGACTTTCAGCTCTGAGACAAGTCCTCAGCACAGAGGTTGTGGAAAGTTCAATGATGGGAGAGTTATTCTCACTGGAGCAAGCCACACCCGGATTCCTTCATTTGCTGTTCTTTGTTGCTGTTCTTTGTTGTTACTGTTTGTTTTTTGTTGTTTATCCATTTATATGTCTTACTGGATTTTGTAGTATTATATGTAGATTCAACCACATCTGTCTGTTGTCCTTTCTATATTTGTGCTTTGGATAACCAATAATGATGATGTTAAAGAAAAAAGAAAGTAACCTTCATTCATCCACTCCCCCCCATTCGTCTGCAAATTCATTTATTCTTCATCTGTTTTCATACATGCGTTCTCCACAGTCTGAATTATACAATACGCATCCTCTTCATTCAAATCGATCAGGAATATGCACATACATAATAAATGCAGTGTCAAAATGTGTTACATACTAGACACTGGTGAAAGCCGAGACCGAACGCTGTCCAACGTCCTTTTTTATCAAAACAGACTTTAGATATTAGCATATTTTGATATGTATAAATTCCAATTCATCCCAAGAAAACAGTTCACATAAGCGTGTGAATTCGGGCCATAGCAGGAATACTGTTGGGAAAGCACAATCCTCAAGGAGCCTCCCCCTTTACAACGTACGTTTATGTTCAGACATCTCTCCATTTTGTATGTATTCATTTATTTTTATTTTTTTGACATTTTATACTGGATTCATCATTAAACTTTGCTGGAAGAAAATAATCCACCTTTCACAGTGAGACACAGACCACTTAGTGAGGTCCACAGTCTGCATTTTGTTTTCTTACAGTAACATAATTTAACCAAAAAAAAAAAATTCAACCGCTTTAACAATCTCCACTAAGCGTCTGGTGACGTACAAACCTTGATCTAGTGATAGGCTGCTTGTTTTAGTGGCGTTTTCACTCGCCCCCTTTCCTCTGGATTGTTTTACATCTCTCTCTCTCTCTCTCTCTCTCTCTCTCTCTCTCTCTCTCTCTCTCGTTCTCTCTCTCTCTCCTTGTGTGTGCCACAAAACTCCATTCAGACTCTCTGGGCACCGGGCCCAAGTGAGGGTCTCGCCGCACCGCACACAACTGTCAAGACCGAAATCTTCACCATCTCATTTCCAGAGAGGTCCGCCGCCGCCGCAGCACCGCTGTGTGTGCCAGGCTCCCGTTCTCCACACAAGCAACCGGCGCTGACAGGCCATCGAGGCTCACCAATCAAAGATGACAGGCCCCGGGGGCAGGGGCTCGGGCACCTATGAGGGCCCCGGCCGCTAACGTCTGCGGAGACAGGGGGGGTGGGGGCCGCGGACCGGTTAAGTGGTGAAGAGGGTGGCCACTGAAAAGGCCCAGTGTTGCCCGGCTTTTTGCGCCGGCTTCTTCGTCTTGGCTTCAAACGACTTCGTGTCAGGGCCTCCTCAGGGTTGACGTTTACATGGCAGGACGAGGGGGCTGCCAGCACCGACAGTAAACAAACGATTAGAGGCTACGTTTGGTGGGTGCCAGTCAAATGCGGATCGAGTTAGCGCCACAGTGAGTTAGCCTTGAACTTGGCCTTGAGACAACGTGGAGGAGAAAAAAACGAAAAGAAGTGGGGGGTGGATTAAGCGATAAGCAATATCTGGAAAACCACTTTCGTGCCGAAACACGGGGAGTCTCCAAACCCCCCGGGGTTGCATAATTCGAAACACATAGTGCTGTGGCGTATGATTGTGTGGCTGATCCAGAGGTCACAAGGTCAGGGCCTTTCCAAAAGTGCCTCTGACGGGTCTGGGTACGTGGTAGCCCTGGAGGCTAGAAAGAGGACTCATAAAAAAAGCAATCTGGGCTTAAGGGGTGGTCTATACTAACGCCACACACACACACACACACACATACACCACCCCAACAGGTCCAATTGAGTAGCATCTTTGTTCAGGCAGACCGTCTGGGGCACATTTGATTGTTCCGGTCTGCGTCATTATAAAACTCAATTACACCAGCATGCCTTTACCAGGCTGATCAAAATGGACATTTTTCTGTTTTTGTTTTCTAACTTGGAGGTCAAACACTGGACTGCCTCACTACTGTTCTTATTCACAGGCTTGCCTCCTCGGCTATTATGCCTCACCGGTCAGATGTTTACTTAAGGTCCAGCTCTTGATAACATTAATGTTAACCTAATGGGGCTACTGTTGGCCTAAGTCACAAACTCCAGACAGCGCTGTAGGAGTCTTGGGTCATTAAGAAAATGAAACCAGAAGCACCCCCCCCCCCCCCCATGCACGTGTACACACACATGCACACACACACTTTCCTCCCCCGCTGGCATAAACATAGAGTTGATGTTTACTTGAACTTCTGCAAATGTGAGCTGTTCATTTGAATAACTTTAGCACATTAGCTGTTAAGGTCAGTCTCAGCATGCCTGCTAATTTACAAATGGCGACGCGCCATGGGGACACACTGTGAACCAACTGGTGTCGTTTGGCAAGCTGCAAAGGGGTAAAAAAAAAAAAAAAAAGAGTCAAGAGTGTCTATCCTGATGGGGAGAGGAAGCGGGAGGAGGGTTTGAGTGTTAGGTGTGAAATTCAAAGCGAACACGGCTCCACTACTTGTCCCCCACCTACCACCCCTTGGAATCGAGAAAGGTTATTGGTCAGCCATACGAACACATGAACACTTCCTGTGTTAATTAGAACAAGGCCGACGCCGGTCGGGAGCAGAGCTGCAGAGTATGACTCATTCACACATGCCAAAATTCATTGGGTATTTTCCCAAGAACCAATATGACCGAATGTTAATCGTGCCCCTGAGTCACTTTGGAGATGTCGACTTAGATGTGGTGTGAAAACCAGCTTGCGTGTATCGTGTGTATCAAGAGGTGGGAGGGGTGCAAAAAAATTAAAAATTAAATACAATGACATTTCCGCTCTTGCCATGTTGTTCAGTTAAGAGCTTATGAAGTGATTGTCTCTAGAGGGTATAGACTCAATTGAAAGCCATTATCAGTTCATTAAAGGAACTTGGGCCAGATTGTTCTGACAGCTGTTCTGATTGTGTATGTAGGTGGAAAAAAAAAAACATAACAAGGTTATTGTGTCAGGTCAAGTGACGTATTTCTATTGGAACAGGCTCTCTCCGTTGAGCTCCCTTGAGGTTGTCATGGTTATACCTAACACCTGCATGGATTTTTCCAGATGAAGGTGCGTACCTTCAATATACATAACTTCGCAAATATTATGGCCTCAGGCCATTTCCCACCAAAGCTATAAAACGAAGCAATCTGTTGGTGACACTGTGCTGCTTCCTTGCAATCAGACACATTGCAATTCCAGGTTAAGATATGACTAAAAAAAGATACTAACAGGAAGTCATCTTCTTATGGCCGCATAGTTTTTCCAAGTTAAGCATTGCATGCTTGCATAAGAACACTGTGGTATAAAAATAGAGCGTGTATTAATGAGAAATACATTTCACATTCAATTACACTACAGATATAAACCGTAATTTCATCTGAAGTGTATTCATTATCTGGTCCAAGTTGTTATATAACAGACTCTTCCTCCTTGAGTATCTCAGCAATATTTTTCATAGTCATATTAGTGGCTATAATTGTTTAAATATGGATATGTGTTCAGCTGCCAGAAGCAACACAAGCACTGACTTGTCTGCATAACCGAATCAATCCCTAGATTCTTATCACTGTTCTGCAGATTAGATGAAACCCTGCCCTAAAGACAAACAGAGCAGCATATCATGGGCTGGTTTGTTAAAGCATGCATGCTGAGGTTTTGTTACCTTCCACCCCCGGATCCATCAACCAACTACTACTCTCACTCCTCAACATCTCCCCCCTACAAGGTGTTTTGTGGAATACAAGTCAGGTTCTGTGCACCTGCCACCCTGTTATCGGCCTTCGTGTTTTAAGTCCGTGGGAACCGTTCTACGCCCCAGCCAGCCGGCATGGACCCGTTCTGCCCCCCCTGCCCCCTCCCATGCCCCCTTCGCCTGCGCCCAGTGCAGCGCCAGATGTCTGTGCCGCTTGTGACTACAAAGGGGTCCGGATTTGTGAGCGATCCCGCAGTGTGTTGACAGTGCGTGGCGGCTGCGCCTTTGAAAATGTGCTTAGTCATGGCGAGCCGTTCTAATCAGCTTCTAGAAGTCAGCGGTCGGTTCCTGGCTGGGTTTGGCTTCTCGTTTCAGTTTGCTTCCTTGGAGACAGGTTGAGGAGGCTCTCTGTTCAGTGTGGAACACCACAAGAGTTTATTACGAGCACCTGGAGTCCAAGGGTGTATGTCTGGATTTGTATGAGCTGTGCATTTAAAACAGAGAGATATACAATAGAGATAGTGTGAACGTGTGTGTGTGTGGGAGAGAGATTGAGATAGAAAAGAAAGAGATAGAGTGTTTGTGTGTGCATGTGTCTGTGTGTGTGTGGTTGTGTGCACGGTAGGAATTTGATGGCGGCCACGACGGCCATGGCGTTGGCCGAGATGCCCCTTTGAAAATCAGAGGTTTACAGGCCACTGTGGCCTTGGTGCCCCCTTCTCTCAATATTCTGGTTTGCGTCGGACTAATAGCGTATTTTATTAGCCTATGGCCTGACAAAATAATCTTTCACAGCGCAAATTATTGTAGCATTTTACGCAGTGGAAAAGTGACAGCGCACGGCAAGAAAGTGCGTCCAGATTCCCATTCTTCTCAGTTGAACTACTTGCGAAGTAGCCTACTCGTCATACAGGCATCACAAGTATCACATCACATGAAAGAGCTTTTTCTCAGCTTTTAAAAGATGTTAGCCATTTGGTAAACAGTTTGCGAGACAAATAAATACTATGATTAAATTGAATCATAAATTCTAGGATCTGCGCCCATCTCCCTACCCATTCATCTTGGAATACTTAACGAACCCTTCGATCAAAACATGGCAAACCATCAAAATAAACAGCAGACCTTACCGAACACGAAGGTTTAAAGCAGTCCCCTGTACAGTTAGCCATTCCAGAGTAATCCGGTTTTGAATTTGTAGCAAATTTCGACATGCATGTGTCCAAATTTGGGCTTTAAGTTTCACAACGTGTTTAATTTTTTTCCTATGTGATTTCATAACACGCCAAATACAAAATAAATGTTACAAATATCGCCTAGATGTCGGTAAATATTAAAATCAGAGGATATACAGCTGACTAAGAGTTTGTTAAAGTAGCCTTAATGATGACAAAATGCTAAGCATGCATCTAGGCTATTTGAGTTTCTTAAAGCTGAGCTGTGCTTAAATTGTTCAATACATGATTTCATAACAGGCCAAATATAAATGAAATGTTAAATATAGCCTAGATATCTGTAAATATTAGATGATCAGATGATTTACAGTTCTATGTAATATGTCATGTTTCATGTTTTTGTAATGTTTCATACAGTGATGCAGGTCTATTGGGCTAAATACAATTTCAATCATTTTTATAGCCTATACAGTAGGCTATAAAAATGATTGAAATTGTTAACTTTGGCCTTGGTGCCCTGCCATGTGGCCTTTGAGCCCCCCACCAAATATGCCCAACTGAAGGCCAAGTGGCCTTGCCCCCAAAATGGTGAAATTCCAAGCCTGGTTGTGTGTGTGTGTGTGTAAGTCAGATAGGAAGTTTTCTCTGCATCAGTGTGTCTGTGTGTAGTGTATATGTTCATGTGTATGCAGCGTAGATACCTCCCTCCACCTCTCCTAATGAGGGGCAGTGCCATGGAGTCAAACACACTCGGTGATCTCCTGCTTTACGGCTTAGTCCCTCTAATATGCTCCAGACCTATGCACCCTGCCTTGGCTCCCACTAGACAGAAGCCTCCGGATCCTCAGCTAACTGCCCCATCAGCAGGCTGAGAGTGGAAGGCGGCTTCCCAGGCCAGGCCCGCTCCACCTTCCCCAGGGCTATAGGTTATTTTCACTCGGGAACAATAACAACGCGTGTGGACGCGTGGACCCTGGGAAACCGGTGTGATCACTGTTTAGAGACTCAGTGAGTACGTGACGGAGACACGAGGGCCTGCGAGGGGGGGGGGGGGGGGGGGGGGGTTGCACAGAGGTGAAAAGAGCAGGTGCCCCATGGAACTTATGAGGGGCGTGTGGCGTAGTGAACTGATTCGGGTGGGAAATTGAAGTTGCTGATCAGGTCAAAAAAATGTCCTCAGTTTGGCCCTCCACTTCCGTACTAAAAAGCTTTTGCTTCTGGATCCATCTGTACATTATGCAAAGGGTTTCTTGCAGTGCTATTTTAGCACTATGTGTGAAATGACTAGGCAGTGTGTTGTGGTATATTGAGAAACACAGCATGACCCTGAGTCTACCTACACCATCTAGCCCACAATCCATTCTATAGGTTTGGATGGAGATACAATGTTATGTGTTTTTCTTCTGTTGCAATGAGCAGTTATTCTTTGTTAAGATTCAATATTCAATACTTTATTGCCATACAACCTAGTGCAAATTTCTAGGGATTTGCTTCAGTGTGCTCATGACAGAACCTCAACAAAGACACAAAAAGACATAGAACATATATGCGGTGTTTGGTGTCTTACTGTAAGCCCAAAAGTCATCTTCCAGGCAGCGCTGCATAGAAGAGACTAGGGTTAGGGCAAGGGTTAGGGTTATGGTTAAGGTTAGGTTTAGGTGCCTTGAAGTCGACGGTGGGAGCTTAAAACACCATCGAGCCATATACACTGTATGCACATGCGGCATCCCACACAGGATAAAAACGAGGGCACAGATGTCAAGTTAAAGTGGCAAGCTGCTTAGGGATGCAGAGTGCAAATCCACATACTTTACAATAATAAGGCAAATAATAGTAGAAGGAGTAGCATAAAAAGAATATATTGTAAAAACAGTGTAAAAAGATATACAAATTATACAGGCCCATTGAGAGAACCTTCTTTTATGAGGTACTGGTGCAAAGATGGAGAGCTGTTTAGAGATTTAATGGCTCTGCAGTACAGTATGTGCTGTTGAGAAAGCAGGAAGTTTTTGTCTTAATGGCTCTCAACCTTCTCCCAAATAGGAGGATAGTGAAAAAGGGAATTGGCAGGGTGAGTTTCATTTTGTAGGATTTTTAGGTCTTTCCGGTGGATATGGGCCTCGTAGATGTCAGAAATGGTTATTTGTCTTTCACAGTGTTTCACAGTATATTTCAAGGTGCTAAACAGTATAGTCAGCCTAGACTTTAAAAGCTCGACATAAAAAGTAGTGTGGTCCATCTCTCAAAGGCCGCCCATTGTGACTGCTGTTAATTAGTCCAAATCAGATTCATTGAGAGCAACGTAATTACAAAGGACATCATGTCTAAATCATACACGAGGCTAACAGAGCCTTGGCCTTTTCAAACAACCAGGCGACAATCCTGTGAGACACCA
>NW_027468664.1:16227467-16244967 GCF_046254945.1 Alosa pseudoharengus
ATGAATTTTGTTATTGTTTATGATATCTGATTAAGTTGGATTACAATAAAGTTGGACTTTAACAAAGAAATAGGTGTGATGAAATATCCTTTTATACACCAAGGATAAAACCATTCATATTAACCTCTCTCTTAACTGAAGAAGGCATATGTCCTCTTGTCAGACCTGAACAACAATCGAAGGCCAATGAAAAAATGTGCATATCAGTGTATATCTGAAGAATGGCAATTCATTACTTCCTTGTCAGAAAAACAGGCTTGCCCTATCCAAAAACAGACCGATCGTTTACAGTGTTTAAGCACTGAGGATAAATACATGGGAACAATTTTGTGAAGAGCTGGTGACCAATTAACCTGTAATTCGGCGTAATTACCAGTTATTTGATAACTAGCAATTTAACACACTCTCACTTTGTCTGAACCCACGGCGTGATTCTATGTGATTTCCATCAGTAATATCATTGTCCTCTCCTATAATTGCTTTCTTTTGATATATGACCATGTAATGTTCAAAACATTTGTTCATGAAATACACTGGAGTCCCTTACATAGGGTAACCTTCAAACGTCTCACTCCTGAGGGGAATACAATGAATTCACTTGAAGCTGGTGCTTTGAAAACGATTCGCATTTCACTCTTGAGGATCTTGGAGTACCTTGAAATAAAAATCCCATTCAAATCCCCCTTGTTGCTCAATCTTTATGCTTTGCATATCGAGGAGAAAAAGCTCAAATCCAAGCCAGTAGCAGAGCCATCTCTTGTGAATGTTGCCTCTGTCTTTTCCAAACATTGGGAGTGTCAGTGGCTCCGGGCCTGTGGATTCCCTCCCAATCCCAGTGATTTGAGTTCGAAAGCGGAAGGCTATGATTCTGTATTTACATGGTTCACCCAATCCAACAGCTGGCAGAGCAGGATTACCCTGAAGAGGTAAACCTGGGGGAACGTGAAACACTGGGAGCACTCAAACGCCCGAAAATGGGAAGCGATTTCACCTACGTGAGTTTTTTTGTCGAATGGTAGAGAGTTCCTTAAGCACAACAGTCTCAGAAAGAGGTCTTGGATGCTTAAGGACTGAAAAGACAGGTTTAAACAAATCTAGAAGATAAAAGGTCCATTTGAATTAAAGCAACACCAAAGAGTTTTTTGTACCTTAAAATAATGTTTCCAAAATTGTTTCCGTGGTTCATCAACTCTTAACAGGGTGAACGGCACTTCTGCATTCGCTTCGCGGCCCTCTATCGGCCAGATCGGGTAGCGGATCTGTAGTTCGATGGAATGAGACATAAGAAACTACAAATTTGACTTGCATGATGTCGCAATACATCGTTATTTCATAAAATCATGCAACATATTCTACCTTGTCTATGGACATCGTTATTTGCAAAGCCGTTGCTGGATAAACAAATAGCGTACGTGCAACAGAGGAAAAGTTCTTTGGTGTTGCTTTAAGAGTTTTAATGTAGAGGGAAAACATCAGACAAAATAATATTGTTGCATCTGATACCACGTGCAACGTATAGAAGTTGAAGAGGTCCTTCAGTTCCACTCCAGAAAGTTCTCAGGTCAATTTCTGAGAGCAGATTCTGAACCTATTTTCCAGGAGCCTTCATTTGTGGACCCAAAACACTGTCCCTTTCCCAGGCAGCTGGGCCTGATAATGTTTATGCTCTCCCCTTTCTCTGCAGGCCCCAGGCCGATCCGTATGGGTAGGGCCTTGTTGTTTGGGCCTTGTTTCAACTCTGCTATGTTCCGAACAAGAGATGGCCGGGCTATGAAAATGAAAGCGAATCACGGCGGGCTGTTTTGTTTCATCCCCAGAGCCTTTCATGTTCTCCCGCGCAGCCTTTACACAACCTTTATGAGTGATGATAACCTTCTTGGAAAGGGTCCAGAACATGTTAGTGGATCTTAATCCCCCCGACCACCACCACCACCCTCTCCCATACCCTGCCTTCACATTGGGTGGGGGCCTGGACGGTTTGTTTTGAGCTCTGAGATAGTGGCCTCTCATGTGCTTGTGCAGAGGAGGGGGTCGTGTGAAAATCACGGGCACTCTGAATGGCGTGATTATGGGTCTCTGTGTGAATGATGACCTCCCGGTTTACTTACCGTAAGGTCCGGTTTCTCCAAAAACACCTGACATTTGTCGTGCTTCCGGTGGGAAAAGGAACAGAAATATGGATCTGCATACACAGACAGCTGTAGTGGGCACCAAGGTGCATCTACTGCCTCAACAACCTTTGAAAACAACCTCATAGCGCAGGCAAAACCATGCATGACTTGTGTGTTGTGCTTGTTAAGGAAGGCAAAATCAAAGTGAAAAAAAAAAGGTCAGACAGGAAGCAATTTAGCGTTGAATACCCAAACGTATCTATCCTGGCAGGAGTACTATTAAATCAGATGTTTTTCTCAAGCATCCCACTAAAAATGTCCATGCTGCATGAAAGTACAAAATCACATATTTTGACTCAAACACTTTATGTTCCTGACAAGGTGAAACAATATTTTACCTACAAAACGAATCAAATGGCAGAGAGAGAAGTGTTAATGTTGGTGCTTATTTTCACAAAGGAGTGCCAGCCTTCCAATGCCTTCACCATTAAACAGTATATTATTACACTGTGTACATTCATCTGCCATGATTCCCATGTATAAGAGATACAGTGGACTAGTCTACATTCTCTTACAAGACAAGTCGTTTGGTGAGTCACACCAGTGTTATCTTAAATCTGCTTGTTGAACTCTGCCTCCAAGGAGGGAAAAAACATCTGGGGTAATTTACCAGAGAGGGAAAATATTGGCTTAAAGTTTGCTGGTATAATTCGATTTCATGCACACTATCCCCACAACCAAGCTTTTCCTCTAAAACTTCTCTATTTAGTGTGTGTGTGTGTGTGTGTGTGTGTGTGTGTGGGTGTGAGTGTGTGTGTGTGTGTGTGTGTGTGTGTGTGTGTGGTGAGGAGTACAAACTCTTAGAACAGGAGGCCAAAAGGTTTGACCTGGTTAGCAGTGAACATGCCTTGGCCTTACTGTTTTTAAAAACTCTCAACAGAATGTTTCAAACCACACATGAACTGTGCACTCTAGAAATAACATAACATAAACATGTCTCTTTCTGTCCTCAAAACCCACCACACACGGATCTGGTGCACCTTACGAAATGGACAAGAACGAGCCCTTCTGACAACGGTCCAAACACGATCGGGAGTTGTGTCTAAACGCCACCAGGCCACACAAGAGGAAGAGCTTCACCAGAAACTACTGTATTCTGAGGCAATCAGTGTGACCTCATGTAATAGGCCCCGATTGGGTGTGCAGTGTTCCGTTGACCCCTGACCCCAAGCTGGGCCGCACCCTCGGACCAGCCGGCCAGCCGGCCGCGTGTTTATCTGTCAGCACTCCTCGAGAGGGCCAGGCTTCCTGCTGTTGTCGGATGGCTGACTCGGTCAAAGAGTCGGGAGGAAACGAGAAAGACAAACAGTGAAACCAACGCTGAGAGTACTGGCAACGGCCTTTGCCGTTCCTGCACACAACCTACTTTTCCGACTCTTACACACACACACGTTTTTTCTGGCACCATCTTATCACTGTTTGACTGTTGGGCGCTGTAGCAGCGACGGCTGAAACTTATATCAGTGGGACGAGTGAATTAAACAAATGAAAAGTGCCGCGTGACCGCAGGCGGATATAAACCAGACCCGACATCTAAAAGAACAAGGTGGATCAACTGTCCCGCTGCAGCAGAACTCAGATGGAGTACATTCAGGCTCCATTAACAGAAACTGGGTTACGCTAACACGCTACGGGTCAGCAGCCACAGTAGTCAGGAGCAGTTTGGAAGTCGTTCACCCCTGAATCACAGGATACATAAATATGACCATATTCAAGACTTGACACATGAAAACAAGACGCTATTTGTCATGAGACGATGTTACGCAATGGCGTGCCGTTGAGCGACAGGGAAAGTAGAGGGAGTTGGATAACTCATTGCAGAGTAATGTCTTTATTGAAGAAAAAATGGTTACTTTTTTTTAATGGCTAACCATAATGTTTGCGTCCGTTCTGAGTCGTGGGAAAGGCCCTGGCTTTTGTGGGCAGTGAGGTTGGCATTCTTACGTGCCTGCATCAATCAGTGTTTACTGGTTTCCAATGTGGCCAGGACTGGAGATGCTCCACAGCCACGCCAACAACACTGACATCATCAGGGACATAGCAAGGCATAAGAGAGCACCAGACCCACCCAGGACCCCAGCTTACGTGCTCCCAATTTAGTTCAGTCAGTGTCATCGTGCAAACACACACACACACACACACACTGTACACACTGCCACCCCCATCTTCCCTCATCTCACATCAGAGTCTATGAATACTCAAACACACACATACACACACACACACACACACACACACACACATATATATATATATATATATATATATATATCAAAACACACACTCTCAAAGTATGCATTCATGTAGAACTACCCTGCAGCATATTACCCTCTTTTTCCAAATGACTCGCTCTCTCTCTGAGACGCCACTGAGGCAAGACTACACATCATTCCATCTCCCTACCACAACAGAAGAAGCCTTTTGGAGGTTTTTTTTGGAGGGTTTTTTCATTCTTTTTTTTCTTTTCCCGTCAAATTCATTCACATTTTTCCTGGAGAATTTTTAAAACAGCAAAATGTATATGATGAAATGAATACCTTGTTGTTTAGGGTTTTTTTTTGTTAGACCACCAAACTCCCAGAAACAAGGTCCTTAGTTCAAATCCTGCTCTCTTTTGGCCCAGCTGTAAGAGTAAACTACTTCACCGTCATGGGATCAGTTACCTAGGGAACACAAATACAGCCTGCCCTATGTGTATTTATAAATATTTTGTAAATATATTACCGCTGTTGCAATTTGTTATTCTACTATTGTACGTTGCTTTGCATTTGCAGTGTCTACCAAAACTATAACCATAACCAGGTTTAACTTTACTGCATTATTTCACAGTGGACAAATCCTGCCAATAACATTCTAGGATTAAAAATACAAAAAAATAATTGCTTGTGTGTATTGATCCATCCTTCCAAGAATGATTAAAAAATGAAAATACACGTAGATAATACCTGCTAACTGAATGAAGGTAAATGTGAATATGTGTAGGCGTTTCATTGATTGGCCATTTTTTTGTCCATTAAGGACAGCCGGCTTGGCCTGTGATCAGGTCATCCTCCAATCCCGCTGCGGCTGGGCCGGGCTGAGGCACCAGGCATGCGGGAGGGCCAGCAGCATGAAAACATGGGCTAGGTGGCCTCGTGGCCGGCCAGGTGGAAAATACCATGCAGCCGGTGAATCACCTCGGAGCGATGCAGCCGTCAGAATCATAATAAAAACACGGCTATCCTGTGCGGGGCAGCCCGCCGACCGAGAGCCCAGAGACAGTGACAGAAAAGGTGTGTGTGTGTGTGTGTGTGTGTGTGTGGGGGGGGGGGGTTCTGACCAAAGCATCACTTCAAGATGAATAAACAAAGCTGTGGCAAAGCCCCCCCACACAGACACACACTCTTTTCACAAAGCTTTGCCACACAGCCACCATAACCTGGGCTTTCAGGAGCAAACCACTCACACACACACACAACAACAACAATCCAGCCTGTCAGTTTACAAGCCCTCCTCCCGTGTGGAAATAGTGAGATGATTCATTGCACAATAACATGCATGAGCGCCTTCGTGGAGGAGCAACCGTGTACTCTGGCCTAGCTCCGCTACTAATTTCAGAGCAAAAGAATGAAAGAAAGGCTGAGAAGAGAGGGGGAACGAGAGAGCGAGAGAGAGAGAGAGAGAGAGAGAGAGGAGAGTGGACTGTCTGGCAGATGGAGCATTCTATCGTGTATCGAGGACATGGATCTTGGTGGTGCTGCAGCAGCAGCATGGCCCTACAGCCCTGTCCAGTTCAAACAGACGAGAGAAGGACCTTCAGATCACTCAACGCCCGTTTTGTTCATGTGTTTTTAGAGTCCTTATGTAATAACAGTGAATGATGCTCTTATGGGGTGATGAATGACCATCACAAATCAGCAACTCAGAACAGCAGGGGGAGATATTAGGCACACAGATGCGCACACACGCACACACACACCACAAACACATGTAGAGAGAGAGAGAGAGATCATCTCTTTCTCTCCGTCCCTCGGTCATACAAATTCACACACACACACACACACACACACACACAGAGGTGACAAATTGTAGTCTGACTGCGCCCAACATTACGTCGTCCTCTGAGAGGGACCACACAGGCTGAGCACCGTTTGAAAGGCAGAGGAAGAATGTCAGACATCTTTCATCCGCTAACGGAAAAGTACGGGGTGGGAGAGAGTGGAGGGGATGTGTTTTGGGGGCAGGGTGGGGGGGGGGGTGTTGAGGGGGGAGGGCATGGGCACGGAGAACCTTTCTGTTGTTCCCACAGGACACTCAGAGATTTGGCTATCTGGTGGACAGACGTGGCATGGGTTGGGTTGGGTCGGGAGTGGGGACGTGGGGGCTAAACAAGAAAGGTTTTGGGGGGTGGGGGTGGGGGGTGTGAGCAGATGTGTCAGACACTCAGAAAGCCCACACAGTCAGGGATAGCGGCTGTGTGGAGGACAGGAGCGGAGATGGATGGAATTTTTCAGCTCAGTTCAATTCAATTCAATTGGTTCAATTTCAGATATCTAAAGTAATGCACTTATTTTCATTTGTGTACTTTTGTGGGTTGTCTTTGCCACAACTATAGTCCAAACCTTGTACCTGTACTTTTGCCCATCATATTTTTATTGACACGCCTGCCGTGACTCAGAACTGCCGTGAAGTTGGATTGGAAACTGTTACAGACAACCATACAGACAACCAGCAGAACAAGCGCAGAGGCAACATGAATTACCACATCACTGGAGCATGGATGAACACAATTTCTTTTGCCATCAACACCAGTATGTTGTATTTTTAGAGCATTACATAGAAGTTGGGTGACCGAGTAGCTCATCTTTGAAACATATGTGATCCTGGACTGGCTACTCTCACCACAGACAGTTGCACAAGGATTAAGGTATATGGAAAGTAACATTCTGGGGGGAAAGATTTTTTTTTTCTTTTTAAAAAAAAACTCAGACCAGCTGGAGAGTCCTTGCAGACTTGCCACCGTGTACGTTATCCTGATTTGAGGCCTATTCCAACTCTCCAAACCTGCTGCTTTTACAATACAGCACATAACAACCTTTTCCCAAGGAACCCTTGGCCTAGGACCTTAAAATTCTAGACAGAGTTTGATTATTTAGCTTTTATTTGATGGGTCAGACGCCATTCCATTCCATTCACTAAATCACCAGCTGCTAAAACAAAGGGTGTGTGTGTGTCTGTGGGGGGGGGGGGGTGAAGAAGGACTTGAATCGTTTCACTACTTATGACCTTGAATAAAGTTTCTCATCAAATGATTGCAGAAGCAGGCTTCCAGGGCACTGCTGTGTCATCAGTACACGTCTGATATGATACTGTAGATGCTGAGCAGAGAGAATGAGGGAATGAGGGAAGATGCTGCACTACTTTTTCCCTTCTCTGGTAGTACTTACCAATACTTACCACAAAAGCTTGCAGTAGAGGTATTTTCTTCTCTTTATTGACATAAAAGTTTATTCATCATGAAAAAGTAAGAGAAGCGAACATTTGAGGCTATTTCACAATTTTGCGTGATGACTGCAGTAATTGTATGAATGCACACATAAACAACAAAGTGAAAACCTGACACTGTCATTGGAAGAGTTGTTTGGGGGAGGAGGAATAAGAGGGTGGGTGGGAGGGGGGGGGGGGTAAAATTTTGCAAACTCCAGAATGTGTGGAGAGAGCCTTTTATGTTGAGAATAATGCTCACCCAATGCATTTACATCGGCCTGGGTCCGGCGCGTTTGTTTGCCTTGCCATCGCATTAATCCGTTTTTTTTTTTCATCTCTGATCCTTACAACAACACGGGGCAACGAGAACTAATAAATGGAAGGGTTCGATTTCCTCCGTCCATGCCAAAGACCACAGGCTCACCTCCCGAGGGCCGGGGTCACAGCGACTCACACAGGGCCCTCCGATCAGAAGAGCTGTGGGGGTGGGGGGGTCCAGGGTGGTGCGGCGCGGCGCAGCGCGGGGAGTTGGGGGAGGGGGTGGACCTGAGACTGGCGGAGGGGGTGGAGGTCTGTTTACACTTGGGGCGTTCCCCTATTGATCTTATATATCGCCGCAGAGCTTGGCGCGGCCGGGCAGGGCGGGTAACCATAATAGATAAGCACGGGGCGAGTATCATAACACGGATCATATCAAAGGCCCCCGATTTCCCCTTTGGAGAGCGCAAGGGTGAAGCGATCCCCAGGCAAGGATTGAAAGGGAATCAGGGAGAGGAGGCACTGAGAAATTAATTCCCAGGAGCACTGCTTTTTTTCAGCACCCCCCCCCCCCCCCCCCCCACACCTCTTGCCTCTTTTCAAACGTCCACATAAACACAGATGCCATCTATCAGTGGCAGGCACTTTTTTGGTGCCATATTTTCCTTTCTTCCTTATTCTTTTTTCCTTCTTTTTTCACATAACACTTCAAAGGGGCCACCCCCAGTCCCCAGTAAGTAAGATCAACAGCGGGGCCTGTGAGAACGATTCCTGCTCAGGAGAGGACCTGATTGAGGGCAGGGCAGGGCCGCATCACACAACATTACCTCATGGCTGTGCCTGCCCGGGCGTACAGGGCCTCCAGATGAACGCTTCTGATATGAGGAAGGAGTGCTCCGCGGCAGGGCCAAGTGTGTGGTTTGTGTTAGAGCTCAGACAGAAAGGCTCTGTATTGTTGGGGGATTTCGTTTTTTTCCGTCTGCAGCTATCATCTTTTTCTCCCCCTGCTCACAGCTTCCAGCCCTTGCTCTAGGTGGCCAAATTTAATGAGGTTTAGAAAGTGAGAAGATGATATTTACAGGATTTTAGCGATTGCCAGATGTGTGTGTGCATGCGTGTGTGTGTGTGTGTGTGTGTGTGTGTGTGTATGGGGAATGCAACTACGGAAATTGTCGAAATGCTGATTAGACTTGATGTGGGAATTTTATCACAGCCTTGTTTTGTTTTCACAAAGACACTAAAATAACACTGGGAGAAGACACCTCTTTCTTCAGGGCAGTATGAAAACAATGTAGTACTTTTATGTTAACCTAATTATTCTTAAAAAAATGTTTCACAGGTTCACATGACTGGTAGACAGCAGCTGACCGACGCAGACCAACACAAACGCCGTGAGCTGGACCAGCTCATGATGTTACTGGAATAAGAAAAAAGGGGGGAAAGCTCCTTAGCTATCGCAACATGTGCGAGGTTTAGTTCCTATGTGGCCCTCCTGCTGACACATGGGGAAACTGAACAAGTCATAAACGTAGGTGGGTACTCTCACCCCCGGTCCCAGGGCCCAGACTTCTGAGGAATAAGTCATGCTGTCCATCCGTCCTGCTGACAGGCCTCTTCAAAGGAAAGAGGAGCACGTACACGCACATAACTTTTTTCCAGCCCCTCCAGATGTCAGAACCTCTAGAACCGGTAGACCAAAACCGGTCGAGGCCAGTGCCACCAGGCCGGCCATGCTGTGAGGTGCCAGGGGTGAGCCCCATCACCAGCCTGCATAACGGCACGAACCAACGTTGTGTCATGACGTGGACACTTGGCTAGCCACTGCTGGTGTTGTCTGCTACTTCATTGTGGCTCATTTGAAAGCATATGGTTAAAAGCATTTGAAAGCATATGGTCATATGGGTTTTTTTTTCATACTTTAAGATGCTGAAGTTGAGAGCTACACCTCCGTCTGCTCCAGACTTCACACTGTTCATACAGTATGTACATATTCTAAAAATATCAGGATGCAGACTTATTTAAATTGTTAACATAACGGTAAGTGTAGCAGTTGAGTAGATGGGCACTGAATGTTGTAAACAGGATTCACAGATTCACAGCTGTTTTCTTGTGAACATGACTTACAACTTTTCTTATTATTATTATTATGGCTTTCAAAAATCTGTTTGGATAAAAAGGACAACTGGAAAACGCCAGAGCACCTTCTTTAATTTTTCTTCTTTTTTTGATGGTGGGGGGATTTTTCCTATTTCTGCTCATCAAGGCGTGCTGCGCTGCTTTCCGGCCAATACCCCAGACTGTTTATTTGCAATAAGACATACCAGGAAGTGAGCTTCCAAACAATGGCTCACACTTGCAAGTCTGCCTCATTTCATCTGTGCCAACGTCTGGCTGACCTGGCAACATCTACCTGCATCCCTCTCTCACTACCTCTCTCTCTCACTCCCTCTTTCTCCCCCTCTCTCTCTGTAGGACCAGGGAAAATTCCACAGGGCTGGTTAACCATGTTGACCTGAGTTTTCACGAGCTAGAGGTATACGTGAAGATCAAGCGCCATTCTCACAGTGTCTGAGCGACCGAGGGTTTCAGGTTTGTTTGGGATATTGCAAAATAATTTTTGTTCGGTGGGTTTTAAGGGTGGACATTGTTGCGCCTGGCATGATTAAACTGACCATCGTCCAATAAGATCAGCAGGAAGTGGGATATTTTGATGGCTCTTTCCTCCCATACATACAACCCATGTGTCTTTCATGGGCTGAATGTTTGATATTGTAGCCCCTCATTATTGACAATAAAAAGGACATTCTGAACCCTTTCAGGAGTTGTGTTCAACAACGGGCAGTGTATTTCTCTCAACATCTAAGACCGTACCTCAAACTTGGGATATTTTTGGTCTTAACAACATAGGCAGATTTATTCAGTGCCCTATTCAATACCTACACCGCATCACTTCAGCTTTCTCTGCTCTATACCCTAGTAGCATGTTATTATAATGATAAGACATTACATTTACATTATTAAAAGAGATGATGACATCAGACAATGCAGAGGTGTGTGAATACGTTAGAAGGTCTCTAGATATTGGAAGCCCATGAATTCAGTCATCAACTGATTGTTGCATCCTTAAAGAGGTCTTGAGGTCCATGGCCTGGGTCTATTTTGTTTTGGTTTTGATGCATTATTCAAACAGATGGTTTAAGCAGTCAAGCAGAGACAATTATAAGAAGTATTAAGTGCAGTGTTTTTAATCTTTTTTTACCAAATACAGGCCCTGCATTATTCAAGGTCTGCGTATGTGTAGCACATGCTAAAATAATTACATTCCCAAAGGGAATTTAAATTGTTTGACTTTGGACAATTAGCCCATTAATAGTGCGAGACCAACTGATGTGTGTTTGCATGTGCGCATTCAAATGGTTGTGGCTCAGCTCAGCACACATGGTGTTCGTTTCTGAAATCACAAGGGACAGGCACTTGTCACATGGATGTGATTTTGAAAAACATGTTGTACATACTAGCATGTTCTTATATGTTCTTAATTACATTGTGATTCATGCACAGAAGTGTACCAGACACCAGAAGTGTGCATTTGTAACTAACAATGATAAACTTTATGAACACCGTGGAAGCATAAGTAGAATGTTTTGTTGTTTTCATGTTTTACCACCTTCAAACAACAGTTGATACTAATGGAGTCTAATGGCCTGTTGTGTGCAATGGTGAACAGATTCAGACTCTGCTGAAATCCTGGACATAAAATTGAAAGAAAACAGAAGAAAATCTGCATGACATTCTACAACCTTGGTGTGCAAGGTCTGGTGATTTTAACAGTGTATATCCTCGACCGAATCCACGTCCAACAGGTTGGCAGGACGAGCCCTTTGTTACCCTCTTGTACACATTATATAACACCCACTGCCTTTGGTGCTCAAAGACTTTAACTTGGACCATAAAGGCAAAGTTATTCAGGTAGTAGCACAAATTAAACAGTACTGAGTTGAAATAACGTCAAAAAGGCCTGCTTCACACCTCCAGGAGCTGAGCGTTGATTGGAAAAACAGAAAAACGGTCTCACACACACACACACACATACAGATCACATTAATGAGTCCATCAAGTTAGGTCAAAACCAGACGGCAAAGTTGGCTCCTCATTCCTGAGGTGGCTGCCTCCTGATGGTGTTGGAGGATGTGTAGTTTTGATTTCATAGGTGAGCTAAGGCAAAAGAAGCTAAGTCTATAGCACAACCGAAAGTGGTGCATGCGAGTTGTGTCATCTTAAATCCCTGAGATACCCCCTTGAACGGACAGGACGTACAGTACAGTACTGTGCCAAAGTGGACATCCCAAGCAGATGCAGCACCACTTAACACCTGAGTCCATATGATGAAGATTTCACACGTCACCTCTGGGTTTAAGGGAATACTTAGCGAAGTGGACACAGAGTGTGTGGGGGGTTTTCCTATAACATGGCAATGTTTGGAATGCTTGTTCCTCTTCATTAACCTCTTCAAACAATCATGCAGCATTGTTGGAGCAGGACGCACACCCACAGACACGTTCACCCACACACACATCTCTGGGCTATTTTTAAACGTGGCCCTGTGGCAAAGCCCAAGGGTGAGAGGTCAGCTGAGACCCTACCCGGTGTTACCCATCTGCGCTCCGGAGGAGAAGGGCCGGGACTTGATAACTTAAACAGACGGGTCTTTCAGATCCTGTTTTCTATTTAAAGAGAATGTTCTAGAAATATACTGCCAGTGTTCCCCAGGACTATTTGTTTAACCGTAACCCCCTCAGGAGCCACCCAAATAAAAGCCTTTGGATTCCCTTGGGTCCTTTGAACTGAATGGAAACTATCCCGTAAACACTGGAATACTCCACTTTGAAGCCCAAAACCTGTGCTCTGGCAGCTAGGATGCAGCATTTTTGCACAGTGTCCGGGGATTTTTCTATTTTAAAATATCAGAACGTGTTTAATGACTGTTCTCGATCATATTATTTTCCCTGCCGCAGGCACATTGAAAAAAAAAAAAAAAAAACCCAACGGAAGCGGCAAAAAGAGCATATAATTTGACTTAAAAAATCTATTGTGAAACACCGCAACAGACGTTATTGATACGTGGCTTTCACCATGGGATCGCAAACAAACACGCTGATGTCATCGGCGGGGGGAAAAGGGTGGACGCTCTGAGGGCCAAAACAGCAAGGCCAGGAAATTCCCACCAAAAAAGGGAACCACGCAGCGGAGCGGTGCGGCGCGGCTCGGCACTCCTCTGTCCATCCACACCTAGCTTTCAGCAAGAATCACAAATTACACCTTGCGCTCGACAGCCTCACTGTTTGCCTAGCTCAAGATAAACATGTGGTCGTTTCAGACAGCTGCGTGATTCAGACGCTTGGACGAGATACGGCCCAATTATCGTCCATCTGCGGAGGAGTGTGCCGGCCTCTGCTGAAATAATTACGATGCAGTGAGGCCGCGGTGCGCCGTTTACTCGAACTGGTGTATGTAATAGAATCGCACTCCATGAGAGAGAAGAGAGAGGGGGAAGAGCGAGAGAGAGAGAGAGAGAGAGAGAAAGAGAGAGCGAGCCTGGAACGAACACAATGGTCCAGCGAAAAACCATTTGGCCATGGAACCAGCCGCTATTTCCTCTTCCTGTAATTACAGTATTTCTATTAGCATTCCTGGTGATTTATTTTTTCTAATTTTCGGGCCGTGGTTCATTATAAAGGCGAGATAGTGTTGCATGAATGGCTTGAGCGATGGTGTGTGACCGAGAGTGTGGTTTCGGGAGGAGGGTGGGGGGGGGGGGTCGTGAACGCTTAGGAAATAGGTGCTACTGCTCACACGGGGACCATTCTTGTTCAGCACCACCTAAGGATCACACCGAAGTAACATGGTTCCTCTGCTGAAGCCATTACAGTAAATCAACTGCCCTTGTGTGATGCTTGAATCAAAGTATATGTCCACGATGAAAAAAAGATGTGCTTGGAAAACACAGTTTTCAACAATAACAACTGCAACAACAAATGTTAAATACAAAAAAATGTGCTATTCTACCAATTCATCAGAATGACAGGAAATGATCTTTTGCCATGATCTATATATCACATCGTGGTTTCACTACACAAAGCGTCAAGTGCCATTATTGCTACTAAAATGCGATCCAGAGTTTTTGCTTGTTTATGTGACCGGCCTGGACTGAACTTCAGTAAGACCAAAAAAGAGGTTCACATAAAAAAATAAAATAACAAAATGGTCAGGAGGGAGTGAAAATAAATGAGAATGCCACAAGGTAATTTACATTTTTCACCTGTTAGTTATTTTCTCTCATTTCCCAAAATTAACAACCTCTTCCATTCCACTTCCAAAAAGAAAGGAAGAGGGAAAAAAAACTATTAGCGGTCAATCATCACACAAAAAAGCACACTCGGTGGCTACCAGAGTTATTATTCTGATTATTATCGTTAATTTGGAGTTTGCCACCCTAAGCCGATTAAGTTCATAAATCATTGTCTGTGCTGATAAAGAACATGAGGGGTTGCAGCAGACTTGCTCACACATCCAGAGCAATTTCCCATGGTGGCTTCCAAAGGCAATATGCCTACAGGTCTTATTATAAAACTGTCAGAAGCCATAGGCAGCCTCCCTGGCTTTTCCACCGTGGGGGAAAGGGACTCGGTGGAACAGACTCTGCATGGGGCCGCCGGTAGAGGAACTGAGCACTTCCAGGGCTGAGAATAGGCCATCCATTCAGGGCAGAAATACCCAGCTGTCTGCACACGCGCCCTCGCAAAACTGTACCACGGCGTCTACGACGTGACAAATAGCCACTCTGGGAGGGGGTGCAGGATCAGTGACCTGTTCAGCCATTACCGAAGAGCACCTCCTACTGAGAAGGTGGCAGGAGAGGCTGCCCGTGGCAAGCCAGGATGTTGAAGTTGTTTGCGCGTATGTGTGTCGATGAAAGAAAGAGAGAGAGAGAAAGAGAGAGAGAGGGAGTCTATTCCAGCACTGCTTTAATGCCTTGGCTCACAGAGTACATGAGTTCAGCTTTTGTCTTTGCAGCGACGGATACTGCAGGGTGTGGACCCAGGGCAAGGGGTAGTATAGGGCGGGGGATCCGTGCTCCTGGGTGGCTCAGATTTAACTGTCAAATTCTGCAAGTCATTACCTGAATTACAGTGCCTGGACTTTGTTCCCGTGTACAATTTCAATTGTAAGCCTCTATCCGCAGCTTTGTCCAGATGTAATGATGCTTATTACTGGCATCTGACAAATAATTGATCCAAATTCACACCGGAAAAAAAAAGACCCGGCTTCCTAATGAATGATTTCCTGATGAAAGCAGTGAGTGCGTGATTGTAATTATGCAAACCAAATGCTGGACACAATGAGCTTGGTGCTGGGGAGCTTCACTCAACACTTGCTGGGCTCTCTCTCCCCTCTCATACAAATTCTGCACAGTGTTAAAGAGTCATTTTCAATTTCGCTTACAAGCCCACCCCGTGTCTTCGGGCTGCTTGTCCTTGGGTGAACTGTGAAGTTACTTAGGTAACTTTGTTTTTGTTTACGGTATCAGTTACATTTGTGTCAATCACACAAGTAAACTACGTTGTGGAGGGGGTGGGGGGGTGCTACGCCTGTGTAATTTTGTCAGTGCAGTGGTCCGTGCTCCTCAAACAGTGATTACAAACATCATGATTGCTCACACTGAGGGGGGGGGGGGGGGGGTCGTTCTGATCTGACGCAAAACTGACTCAAAAGCTGGCATTACATGTGCACTACTTCACTACTTCATCTTCTGAAGGCATAGCAGTGTCATAGAGGCTAGAATTCAATTCAGCCAGAATTCAACACAGACAGCATGCAATCAGGGAGTGCGCTGGGCATTGTCATACACACGCCGAACTCTGCACTTGCCCTGACCCCCTCGACAGAGCTGTATATTAAAAATCCCCCCGCCTTGACTGACAGAGACACTCACAGCGTGCTGGTTATTTAACCCACTCAAACTCAGTGGGATGGTTTGACATCTGTCCATTAGGAGTCTCAGTGCAGAGAGGTCTGCCAGTGCATCAACATCCCATCCCATCCCTCCCCCCTCAAAGCCCCCCCCCCCACACTCTCTCTCCCACTGAGTGCCAAACTGGCCTGTGAATTCCAACATGGCTGCTCAGCTCTGTTCAGCAGCTGAGCAAAAGAGAGAGAGAGAGAGAGAGAGAGAGAGAGAGAGAGAGAAAGAGAAAGAGTTCTTGGAACTTATCTGTGTGTCTGTCTTCCTTTCGGGCTCTTTCAGACTCTCTGTCTCCTCTCCTTTGTTCTGTGAAGGAGGCTTCTGCTTTCAATTACACGTACAGTTCCCTTCCCTCCCTGTGTGCGTGTACACGCACGCACGCACATATGCACAAACACACACACACACACACACACACACACACACACACTACAAACTAATAAGGAAACACACACACAACCACAAACAAACCGCATCCTCCGACCAGGTTCTCACCATACCCTTTCACTCCGTTCTAATAGTTAGAAGTTAGTTAGTTCTGTTAGTATGGAGCGCCGCCTTGACCTTTTGAACACAAGAATCTGGAGTCTCTGTGATCTGAAAATATATACATAAATGCTGGTCTACAGAACCCGGAGAGCCAAAAATTAAAGGGAGATAACACTTTTTCTTTTTATACTGTTGACACGAAAAGTCAGGCTTGAATTAGGATTAAGGTTAACAACAAATAAAAATAATTTCCAGGAGAAGTAGATAGTATTGCTTCATAGCATGACTAATGAGTAATGAGTACACCATGAGTACAACTTTTCATGAGATGCCCTCAAAGACGATTAACTCTCTCTACGAGTCCCTCCGTGAGAGGTCATGGATGTCTCCACAGTCTTTAACAGTCACTGAAGGCAGGCATTGGAGCCATTCCTTGCCTGGACGTGCAAACTCCCCGAACAACTCTGTGTGCCGATTCCGTGCCTTGCACACATTGAGCTGAAAAAGTTACACTCAAACGATGGCAGGGATCAGAGCACCCAGTATAGGCATGAGGTATCTGGCAAGGGAAAGCAAAGGCCAATAAAATGCTCTCAAACTGGCTACGCTCTCCAACTGCTAAGACTAGCCGGCACCTTTTCGCAGTGGCACATGTGGCCGTGATTAGCCAAGGGATTAGCCTGATAAATCAAATAAGGACTGGTTATGTTGGACTGTCCCAAAGAGCATTCTATTGCAGGCCATTTCCCTCAAAAAACAATTAACTGCTGAACTTAATCCTCGCAGAAATTTGCTCTTTTGCTCGAGCTCCCCTTGTTTCTTTTCGTTTGATTGCCTGTTCACACGCCTCGGCTTACTGTATCGTCTACTCCTGGGCCACAGCGGGCGCGGACACGAGCGGCCCTTTTTCTCTCTCTTTGGTTGGTCTCATGGCGGACAAGCACATTTTACTGGAACAAACCACAACAGGTGTTTCAGCAGCTATACAACTATTTGGACAGTAAAATAAAACTTACAGTATAGCTCCTATGTAGTCCAAGAGGACCGAAAGAGAGAGCGAGAGAGATGGAGCAAGAGAGAGAGAGAGAGAGAG
>NW_027468664.1:16249967-16254967 GCF_046254945.1 Alosa pseudoharengus
TCACACACACTCAAAGACATACACACTCACACACTCACAGGAGGATGTCTGACTTTCATTTGCAGAACACCCAGTTAGGGTCAGAAGCATTTTAACAGTAGCCCGACGGCTGAGCTTTTATTTATATGCATGTGTGTGTGGGGCGGGGTGGGGGGGTCTGTGTGTGTCTGTCTGTCTGTCTGTCTGAGTGTGTGTGTATGTGTGTGTGTGTGTGTGTGTGTGTGTGTGTGTGTGTCTGTCTGTCTGAGTGTGTGTGTGTGTGTGTGTGTGTGTGTGTGTGTGTGTGTGTGTGTCTGTGTGTGTGTGTGTCTGTGTCTGTAAGTGTGTCACATAGGTCATTTTCTGCTGTTGCGGTGGGACCACCAAATTCCCTTCAGCTATGTGCATCACCTTGCATCACAGCCTATGTGTGCTATGTGTGTGTCTTATGCCGACACTCACCACTGGCCACCCAAATAGCTCTCTATTCCATCCAACAAGGCTGAAGTCAGAGCATTCGACTGCATATAGTGCATTACATTTTGAAGAAAGTCAAAAGGTATTCCTTATAAAAGCCTGTGGTCGGTCGAGACTGAACCAGTATTTCTTAACGTGGCGCAGAAATAAAATTGTGTGATTACAATAAAGATGGGTGGTAGTGCATTCCTTCCCTTGCCACTGTTTATGTGAAAGTCTAATAGGCTGGAGATGAGAAAGAGAGAGAGAGAGAGAGAGAAAGAGAGAGTAAATAACTTGGAGTGAGGTGTTGACGAGAACATGGCAGCCTGTTGGGTTCATTCTAATCTTTTTGACTGGACTGATTAGTGAGAGTGGAGACATCGTTCACTTTCTGACCTCTACTTAAATACCTAGCAATATATTTTTCTTGATCAAAACTTGATTTTCCCGATATGAGTTACTATATAATTAAGGCATATGGATATACAAATCAAACAATACAACACAACCAGAGGAAAGGAGAGAGACAGATACCTATGTCTGTCAATATGTTTATCGTGATACAGTAAATGTTGTTTTTGTCTTAGTGAACCAGAAATGTATGCTCTGACTAATTTATTTGCTCTGTCCAAATCAGGCATGTTTACAGTTAATGTGCCTTGTGATCTCACAATAGATGGCTAGGAAACTCAAAATCTTTCAAGAGATCACAAACCGAAGGTGACAATGGGGATAACCCATTATGGAGATAAGGGAGTGCACTGCTCAGCTTTCACCATTAGAGGGCAGTGTGCGGAGTTGACGTCTGGACCTCTGGAGCGCAGAAAAAAACTTACATAATCCCCCTGGAAAGTTTTGTTCAGTCAAGGTGTGGAAAAATTAATTGAAAAGTCCTTTAACATAGGGCCTGTTTTCAAGACACGCTCAATCAAAGGCCAGGAATGTGGGCTCGGGTGATACTAACATTCGATGGCTTGATAAATGGGGCTTTTCCCCGTGCAGACAGGAGCTGATTGAAAGTGTTGCCTTCCTCATGAGTGGGTTTGTCTGAGAGGCCATTACCAGAGGGTCCCCGTCTAAATACTGTATGGAAAACGGGACAAACAGAAGGGACGCTTCTGAGCGCCAAGCAGAAGGGCCTGGTGGAAACCAACCGACATGGAAACTTGAACAGCGTCGAAACAGACCACCAGTGTTTAAGGTGATTTCAAAACTTCAGACAAAAGGAAGGAAAGAAAAAAAATTAAAGTAATAATCTACTCAATGATGAACCGCCGGAGGCTCTTTGAGTGACAAGTATAACGAGTTGGCAACTATTGATTCTTTTTTTCCCAAATGAAACAGACGTCACGATACATCAACATTCCTCTGTAGGCTACAGCATCTTGGCACACATTCACAGTGAGCTTTAGCGGCATTTAACATTTGTTTTCAAATATCATTCTATCCCTGGAGTTAAGTTGTACAGAGCTACATGGCCTGTAAATGTAGGGGTCGGGTTGCGAGGGCTTTTGGATTACAGTATACAGGAGATACATACATACCACTTAGTAGCTGTGCACTCTAAATGAGGAAACAGACACGTCTATAACTCAGCGTTTTCAGGTGCATGTTACGCTTAATTAAAAACTATTTATGAATTAATAATATGAACTATTAGGCGGTACTGTGGGTTTCGGTGAGGTACCGTTACCGTACACTGTTGTAATGTCAACACCTTTCGGGCTTCAGCCCATCTCTCAGCACACGTGTTGCCGGCGAAGGGGTCCATGTCAAACCGCGATTACCTGAGCATCAATCACCTAGGCAACCCCTTAAAGGCCCCCGCATGCTACCCCCCCACATGGCGCTGGGGTTAGGCCAACAATGGACCAATCGTAATAGGATCCACATTTCCACCCCTGGTTGTCAGTGAGTTTTTATGAAGGTGGTGTGTGGTGTGTTGGGAGGTAAAGGGGGTGAAGGTGGTGCGGGTGATGACAGGCTCGGTGTCGCTCTCATCCATCTAGCCCCTCCATCACCATCACTGCCTCCTGCGGCGCCGGAGCGAGTGGCCCTCCTGCCGACAGGTAACACGAGACGCAGGCCGCAGCGAAAAAACCCTCACGCTCAGCCCCGAACCCAACCGACCGTCAGTCAGTCATTATTCGGGATTTATACCAAGCACTGGAACAAGGTGCTGATCTCTGATCTGTGTTTGTTTAAACCGTGATTGGAGGTGAGATGGCCAAGGCCATGTTTGAATCTCTTTTTCTGCATGTTTGGTTAACAGTTGGGCGAATGTGATTTTCTTTTTGTCTAAGTACCTGCAAGTATGTGCAATTGGGTTCTTAATGATGTGAACTTCATTCAACTGAGATCATGTTCATAGCTATTCTAGGCACTATTGCCTAACTCTATGACAGTCTGTCCCTTGCTACCATCTGCCCATAGTTGTGACTACTTGCAGCATGTGTAGTTCATAACTGTTATTAACCTAGTAACATGCATGTTCAACTTGCATATTATTATTCAGAAAAATGAATAAGGCAAAGAACATGTTTATTCCACAGTTTCATGAGAGCAACACTAAGACTATGAGTTCAGCTCCCAAGGATTTCACTACTGACAAGACTAAATGCATTTGCTGTAAGATGACACACACGAGAAGACAGGTCTACACAGAAGGACCACGTCAAGTCCAGGTTTAGTTGGAGGACTGAGTACCCTGGGGGCAAGTAGGGTGAGACAACTGTGGCCATTTTTCACCCTCGGCCTGCCCTGGCGTGCCCCCTCGCTCTCTGACAGCGCGTGGGGGACTCGGGGGCGGAGAGGCCAGGAAGCAGACAAACGCTACGGGGCTAACGCTAATCCCTGCAAACCCCCAGCTCCCCAACAATCATCCTTTCAGCTGCGATCAGCTCTTCTGGACCTGACGGGTACTCGGTACTTTTCGTTGCAGAGAGAGAGAGAGAGAGAGAGAGAGAGAGAAAGAGAGAGAGAGAGAGAGAATTCTGACCTGGGATCAGTTGTCTTGGCAGGGCTGTGTAATGGATGGAGACCACACAGGGCCTCCGTCCTCATACTGCACGTCCCAGCAATTTCCTCTTGTAAATATTTTGTGCTGTTTGCGTCTGCCAAGCTGTCAGTGTGTGTGTGTGTGTGTGTGTGTGTGTGTGTGTGTGTGTGTGTGTGTGATTGTGTGTCTGTGAGTGTGAGTGTGTACATGATGTGTGTATGAAAGTATGAAAGAGTGTAGCTTACAAGTGTGTGTGTGTGCGTGTGTGTGTGTTTCTACCCTGTCATTTTAGACAGTCAACCCTCAGGCAGGATTTAATTACAGCAATGCTGGTAATGTCTCTGCCTTTTATGTGGTGCATACCTGGCACCAAATATTTTCTTGGTATGCATTCATGTGTCTATATAAATTGTGTATACAAGGGGTTTTGTTCGATTTTATAAGAATAATTTCAAACTGTAATTGGGGAAATTTGATGCCTAACTAAAGGTTAGTACCCATTTGATACTTTTGCCCACCTAAACAAATTACTCCGTCCCATTACACACGTTTGGTGGTAAACTTAATGAAAATAAATATACGTTGCAGGATGTTTGTGGCTGTGTATTACGCATTATAACTGGTATTAGATGATGTCTGGTAAGAAAACTCCCATCTGGGTAGATGAGCACCATGCTGCCCATCTTCCCAAAGTGGCAGTGGTTCTTCCAGTTATGCTTTTTGCCAACGGGATTTCGGAACTCTCCCAAGGGCCGGGAGAAATCTGTTGACAGATACTCAGCACCACCGCAGCAACTCGTGCTGGCTATTAGCGATGCTTTTGTCACTGTAAAGCCACCAAATTGGGCTGACAGAGTCAACTTCTGAACTTGAGGTGTGAGGCCGTCACACGCCCTTCTGAGGTGTCAAGCAGTCACGCGCACTTCTTAGGTGTTAGGCAGTCATGCGCACTTCTTTAGCCTGTGTCCGCTAGGAGCTGGCACCTGCCACCCGTAAGTCACTAACCCTCAGCCTCAATAGGACTTTGCCATTAGCGTCACAGTTTTTACAGCTAATTACCAGAGAGAGGATGGCAAGCTTGTTTAATGTATTTCTTGCCACTGAAAAACACTTTTTTGGGCTGTTTTACAAACACTGCAAAAGGCTAGTTTGATGTACAATTCTTTCTCAAAAGTTATGTTTAACAGACTTTGTCAGTGTTTTGAATTTCTTTGATAATTTGGACCTGACGGAGGATTCTTCACTATACCTTAGTGAACTTCAAGCGATACAAGTGATCTGAAGAAATCTTTGAGACAGTTGTAAGGGGGGAGAACAGCATTGATTATTCTGCTGTGTGCTTTTGGTGGACCTCACCATTGGGCCCTTAAATTATCTGGTGTGTCTAAACATAATAGTTCTGAGGGAAAGAAAACCACTGTGCCAAATATTTCTGAGAAGTACCTGTGATATTTCAGCATTGCGACCAATTCCAATATCCAACACATTCCCTTTCTGGAAACTAAAGAGGAAAAAAAGAGGGGGGGGAGCTTGATTAATTAACATGGCAAAAAGCTAAATACCC
>NW_027468664.1:16262467-16284967 GCF_046254945.1 Alosa pseudoharengus
TGGAATTCCCCATCACGAGGCCAACCACAGGGACTCTCATTACCACTAGCCTCACACGTTAGCGCCAGGGCTTCCTAATGCGTGAGCAATCGGGTGATACACTCAGCCATGGTCCCATTTACAGCCATGGTCTCATCGTTTTGTACACACACACAAACACACACACACACACACACACACACACACACACACACACACACACACACACACACACACACAAACACACACACACACACACACACACACACAAACAGAGAGAGAGAGAGAGACGCGGGCACACACACAGGCACACTCATGTAAGAGAATTCTAGCCTCAGGACGCAATCGCATGTAAACATACGGGTGTCTCTTTTGGCTCTGTCTACATTCACCTCTCTCAAACAGCACCAGCCCAGCTCTCTGTGGGAGAGAGCAGAGGAAAGACGCTTTGGAGCACAGGAGGAAAAGGGGGAGAGAGGGAGAGAGAGAGAGAGAGAGAGAGAGAGAGAGAGAAAGAGAGAGAAAGAGACAGAGAGAGATGCCGAGAGTGAGAGAGTGAGGGAGAGCAGGGGAGGTGTGGGCTTAGAATCAGTGCAGCTTTATTAACAGGCCTTTTAAAACAAACTTACGAGGGAGGAAGGGGGGGGGGAGGGAGGGCAGGAGAGAGAAAAAGGCCCCAATCCCTGTTCGCTCAAGCGTCCCGGAGTTGTGTTTTGCTGAAGAGGCTATGAAAGCCCTGCCTTGCGATCGGCCCACCCAAACTAGCGGCCGACACCGGGGCTCGGGCAGGCGGCACAGGAGCGTGGGCAGGCCGCTGGACAAACAGCCTTCCTCTCCCAGCTTTTACGAGGGGAATGTAAAAAATTAAAAGTGGGGGGGGGGGGGGGGGGGGGGGTGAAGGCGCTAGTGGCTGTGAACACTTTTGCTTGATGTTTTCAGGCTGTTTCTAAAGAGCCCAAGAGTCTGACAGGCTTACAGGCTGGCACCCGCGCGTGTTTGCGCTATCCGGGGGAGTCGGATCTGTCTCGCTGCCAGCGAGCGGTGATCTGTCAAATCAATTCAGCTCAGGTTTACGAATTAACGGATGCGTACTTCTTGCCATCATAGAGAAGGGGGGATGGCGGGTGGGGGTGGGGGGTCTCAAGCAGAAGTCCAAATTTAGCATGAATGTGTTATTTATTCCCTCCATTTTTTCTTTTTCTTTTTTTTTCAGGTCAGTGGGTGTGGATATTTTTCTTTTCTCTGTGAGGCATCTTCTTTTGCAAGGTTGGAGAAACTTTACCTCGCGCCCCACGCCAACCACAGACCTTGAAGTGGGCCAGAGACGGTGGGGAATTTTGGCAGCGAGCAAAACACTCTGGAGGGACATGTACTCATAAAATGGGATCATCGAGAAGTTGACGCGGAGCAGTCATCCCTTGTCGCTTCCAGTTATTGGGGAAGCGTTCGGTCAGAGTGAATAAACATTTTTGGTGATATATTTCTTTATTTTCCCGTACTGTTGCGTGCGATTATGTAACAACATCCCCGCGCCAGTGGGTTTAGGTGATTTACTTTTTATAACATTCGCAAGGATATATAGACTATTGACAGGGGGATGGCTTTAGAGACACTGCCAGCACAGTTATTCATGAGTGTGTTCACTCCATCTACGGGCAGAGTCGCTTAGATATACAGTATATATATATATATATATATCACTTTTTTCATCATAACCCTGACCTTGATAAAGCAAGCACATAAAAATGCATAAATCCACAAGAGGAAAACAGATCTTGTCATCATCAGGAAGTGGTGGAGACTTAAAGGCAACAACAACATCTGTGAAATGACCGTTAACGGTTGACCCCCGTATCACATTGTGTACCCTTGGGCTTGTTTTAAAATACAGTTACTGGAAGCAAGAACAGTGTCTAGGCGAATAGGGTGGGAATCTGAAAATGGATGTCTTTCACAAGGGAAGACACCTTTATGGCTGGGAGTCTTTCAGTCGAGTTCACTCAACATTAACCAATGGGAGTCATTCTCCCTAGTTTCTCGTAGAGCGAATATAGGCAGTGGCCCGCAGAAAAATCCCTGAGACGGGTGATTGGAGATTGGTTCAGATCCCAGAGAACTGAGATTATATTCAGAACCACACGATAAAAGTAAATATGCACTGCTCATAAGCACCTTATTGGGACACTGCTTCCTGTTGTTAAGGCTGATATACGCGTTTCACAAGGCAGGATGCAAAGACAGGGCTATGGGGTCATTTCAAGGAGCTTGAATTTGGCGAGAGGACATATGCAAGCCCTCAGGAACCTCCCAACAAGGTTATTAAATCACCCCTAACAAAACTTCAGCTAATGCTGGCAGACCACCATGCAGATTTAGTCTTAACAACAAACAAAGTCTAAACAACAAAGTCTAAATGGCGCTTCATTGGATTCTTTCAAGAGGATACTGGTTCGTTACCAAGAGGCTATAAAAAATAAAATTGGACAGTGACCAACAAAATGACCAGAGCAGCGCGGCAAAACATCCGTGACTGTGTGTGTCCAAAAGAGGAGCACTACTGTGTATTCCATCCAGTTCCATCTTCCAAGTCAGTTTGGATGGGCTTGATGGCCTTGGAGAAATGGAGACTGTTTGAATACTTGGATGCATATGCCACTAGCCATGACCTACTGAATCAGTAGTATTTTCAAAAATGTATGGTCACTGGTCACATCCTGGTGATATGCTGTCACATAGACTTAATATACACTAGCAGGCATACATACACACACACACACACACACACACACACACACACACACACACACACACACACACAACCACATAGTGGCCTGCAATAATGAAGGCGTCGGTAGAAAGTGGAAAATAGTGATGCCTTTCATAGCTACAGAGGTGCTGTGGAGCGAGACACACAAGCATAAATAAATAAGGCAAAAGGAAAATAATGAATCTAAATGAACCGCAGAAAGGCAGGGAAAACAGGTGGCATGGTGGAAAAGACAGGCCAAAGGGGCTATTTTTACCACCGATAAAAAAAAAACGTATAGATCTGAGTCTACATTTGTGAGATGGATGTTTAGGATTCTCTGACTTACCAAGTGATTTATTTTGTGATAAATATCAAATTACTGCTTAGGGACAAGATATTGTGCTATATCAGACTATTAAAGTTTAAATATGGCCGCATTGATTGTTTTGGGTCAGGTCGGCCCCCGCGAGAGAGAGAGAGAGAAAGAGAAAGAGAGAGAGAGACTACATCTGAGTAATATTTTCTAATCTCTTCCATCTGGATACTGTCAGACATTAATGCTTTTTACTCCACTGTTTCCTCAATCATCTCAGGCCCAATCAGACATTATTGGAAAACCAAAACAATATGGGCGACAACAATGGAAGCGAAAAGAACTCTGAGAGCGTGCTTTAGGAAACGATGCAAAAACGTGGAGCCATAAGACCTTCCATCGTGGCATGGATTATTCCTTGAAAGCGACGGAATCACGACCCCTGGGCCTCTGCCACCAATGGAATTTGGAAAACTAGAAATAGACAGAGAGAGAAAGGGAAAGAGAGAGAGAGAGGAGAGAGAGAGAGAGAGAGAGAGAGAGAGAGAGAGAGAGAGAGAGAGAGAGAGAGAGAGAAAAGACTAGTGTCTGATCCATGGCTCAATCACTGGCCAAACCAAGGTGATACCAGCAAAGGGATTTGTGTGCATCCCCAAAATTACAAATTCCATGATTTCATTGCCTGGCAAAGCCTTGTTTTTCTTTTCCTTTGCACAACTGCCAACAATGAAAAAAAGAGAGCAAAAGGAACTGGCTGCCTTTGCCAATGGCTCGCTCAGGCGCTAATATCTCTGAAGAGATGCTCTTGCCCAGTCAATGCTTTGTTCTCTTTTTGGGGTCATCAGATCCATTTTGAAACAAATGGTGGAAATGGCTTTTGCCACCAAAAAGTTTGCAAATGGCAAACATATTTCCCACTCACAAAATTCAGTCATTCAAAATGACTTTTTCCAACACCAAGGGTAGGCAGTAGTTGTAAGGCAGGCTGTGTTTGCAGGATGACAGTAGACGGTGGCACGAGAGGCCCAGTGGCATGATTCTTAGACTGTGGATATTGCATTTCCATGTCCTCATCACTGATTCTACAAAATCTGTTTTTGAAATGCACGTCTAATGTGCATTATGTAATCGTAGGGACTGAATACACAACAGAGACAGCAGAATACCCCCAATGTTCTCACTCACATTTGTGATATTGTGGAAACACCAAGAGGTTTATGCCAGCATTCCATCTCCTCTTGCTTTGATAACAAAATAAATGAGACATAATGCAATGCATGGTGAATCTCTAAAGAACATTCTGGAGTTACTCCCTATCAAAAAACAGCAAATTTCACAATTTGTTGTTGATAGACTTTCCTATTTTTATTGCATTGCTGGTACAACCCAAAACAATTTGTACCGCATATGAGGGATGGGTGTGTCTAGGTTTCCATTTTTACAAAACTGGAGTCACTTGGGTATTGTTTTGTCTGCGCTGTCCTGATGAAGGCCTTAATTATCGCTATGAACCACCCTAAAGGCCCTTGTACAGGAACAGTGATTAAATCCTTAGATTTCTGAGAGACAAAAGTCATTGCAATGCAACTTCCCTGATCAAGTTCAATGATACGCATTTGGCTACTTATGTCTTATGTACTTATTACTGATATCTGTAGGCATTTCATCATGTGGTAACATACTGTATGTCTGTAGGCATATTACTGTATGTGGTAACATACTGTATGTCTGTAGGCATATCATGTGGTAACATACTGTGTGTAGGCATATCATGTGGTAACATACTGTGTGTCTGTAGGTATATAATGTGGTAACATACTGTATGTCTGTAGGCATATCATGTGGTAACATACTGTATGTCTGTAGGCATATCATCATGTGGTAACATACTGAATGTCTGTAGGCATATTACTGTATGTGGTAACATACTGTATGTCTGTAGGCATATCATGTGGTAACAGTGTAACAGCAGGTATATTACTGCTGTCTGTCTGCTATACTGTTGCTAGTCGCTTTATTATTGTATCTGGCAAAGAAGCTTTTCAACGTAAGTCAGCGGCGAAAACACTGCATTCAACGCCAGCATGACAGTTAACCTTTAAAATGAGACGGAGAATGCCCATCCCATGCACACATGGTGCAAACCAATGAGCAAGTTTTCCATTCAGGGATTACAACACAGACACTAAAAAAATAATAAAACAAAATAGGCTTAATTTGTTCAGACAAATTCAAATCACAAAATAGACTCACATTCCCGTCTTCCAGAGCAGAAAAGAAACAAACTGTGATGCAAGCGGAGGGAAAACAAACCCAACAAAAATAAGGCCCCTGGCACTTGCGTTTTGAGAAGACATATATTTCACTTCTTGGTTTTTACATTGACCACTAACAGCCCCCACAGAGCACTGGCAGTAGGCCAGACCAAGCATCCCTAAGCCTGGAGAGAGCGCCAATCCAGAGGCACACAGAGGGGGGATGGGGTAGGGTGTTGGAGTGGGGGCTCCCCAGTCTGGATGCGTCATTCTGTGGGTGAGCGCCACGCCCTTTCCCCCTGAGACACTTGCATCACTGCCGTCCGATGCACCATCAAAGCGAGACGGCTCATCCGCAGCAGCGGCGGCCGTTGCAGTCGTGGGCGGACTCGATGTGAGGCGAGCGGGAAAGAAAGAAAAAAAGAAAACAGAAAGAGACGTAATTAAATGAAATAAACAAATGTGGCTGAAGCGCTATAAAGCCAAGGCACGCCGCTGAGAGAGATCCCCAAGAGGCCGCAAAAACAAAACAATGCTTTTCCATATTTACATCATGCCGGCATTGGTCATGCATGCCTGGCCTAAGCCGACGAGGAGAGAAAAGAGTCACTGAAACGGCAACAGTATTTTTAGACCCTCTGACACTAAAATGGCAACCAATGCTCCAATTTAGCAACATGTCTGTGACAAGTCTGAGCACTGGTTTTCAACAGTCACAGAGCATGATAAATTAGCGTTGTACGTCAAACTTGTAAACACGCAAAGGCCACCCATTCATTCATTCCACTGCAGCTCAAAAAAAAAAAAAACCATGCTGGGTTGTTGTTCACGCAGGAAATGCATCACCGCATAATGGTGCGCTCTCTCCCAAAGACCTGCGATTCCCATTCACAGGGAAAAGGAGAAAGTGAAGGATTGCATGGAGGTATGGCTGGCCCATCTCTTCAAAAAGCCAAGGCAGGGACTGATGGATTACCTGGTGCAGTTGCCCGCTCATAGTTTGCCTCACACCCCCACATCCTGGGAGCGAGAGTGAGACAGGCAACCGCAAGGTAATCCACATTCCAAACAGCTGAGGCAAGGACTGAAGGGGAAGGACTCTCTTTTCCCCCTCTCTCTCTCTCTCTTGCTCTCTCGTTCTCTCTCTTTCTCTCCATCTCTCCTTTTGCACTGTTTCCTTCAAAACAAAAACAGCATAAAAAAAATCAATATGTTTCCACAAAAGATGGATTTGACCTTATCTGTGGTTATACATCGCAAATTAGTCCAAACCTTTTCGTAATCTTTTGGACACGTGTTTAGACCAAAATGGATTAGTTCTGCCACATGTTAAGTTGGCACAAGGACGATCCCTACAAACTGCCGTGATGAATGTGTTTACCGTAGCATGATTTTTTGTTTTTGTTTTGTTTTGTTTTGAGAGACATCTCCAAGCCTCATCCTGATGAAAGGAAGCGGGGAATGCAAAGGCCCCTCCGTTGCCAGGCGCTCGTGCGTGATGCTTGTCAACATGCTGGCGGACGTGCCAGATGGCATAGCTTTGATCCGGCGTTTCTTTGACACACCTCTCCCCATCGCTTCCAGGTTTTTTTCCAAACTCCTTCCAAAACTCACCTTCCCTTCCCATTCCACTCCTCATCATAAAGCTTCCCTCCGAAGAAGAGAAAAAGAAAACAAAGCCTTAGAATGAGTCGAGTGTGAGTGTTTTGTGATGGGAGAGGCCTGTCACCACAGTCTGGTGAGATCTCTACCTTTGGGAAAGCCCTGGCACTGGCTGCCTCATCATATCACCCCCCCCCCCCCCCTCCTCCTCCCTACTCAAGGTTAGTGCTCCTATGAGCTAGATGTGGTGCTGACAGAAATGCTTTATGATGCCCTACAGTTTGTGAAAGACAGACAGGAAAAGAGGGAGAAGGGGAGGAAGAGAAAGGGAACAAGCGGCGACAAGCTGTTTTGGTTGCTCCAGTTTCGGTCATGTCTGTATCTTTTATGACCAGGGGTTGTTGCTGGTCGCCTTTGTGACATAAGTCAGCGTGTCCGCACCGTGGTTAGGGACTTTTTCGTGTGATGTCAGAAGGGGCACTGGCGGCACGAGGCGTGGTCGACATCACAGGAGCGTCACTCGGCCGCTTTGGCGTTGCGAGTGCTCCAGCCGTCGCCGCCACCACCGCTGCTGTCGCCTCCTTCATCAGACCGACTGAAGAATGCCACCAGCTTAATAAAGCGGCTTTGAACGAGCGCCTCGTTTTCTTATTTGCTGTCCCAATTTGTTTTGGGGCTCCTCCGGCATGTCTTTTGGTTTGCCTCAGCGGGGCCGTTAACACACAGCACATTTTACACGCTGTCATTAAAAGCCGCACTCTTTAAAAGACTGCGTTATTTTTAGCCCGTCTCTGTTCAGGAAAAAAAAAAAAACGAAGGGAGAATGAGAGAGAGAGAGTAAGTGAGAGAGAAAGGCGGAGGAAGGGTGGGTGGAGGAAAAGTGGCCTTAAATGCCGACTCGGTCCGTCACCAAAGCTCCCCCCTCTGCCTCAAAAGCCTGTGCACCCACACCCCCTCCACCTCCAAAACCCTCCACTAACCATTGCCAGCTCCAAAGAGGCCCCTGTAAAAAGTTTGTCTTTGAATCAGGGAGGCGAAGCCACCCCCTTGTTCAAGAGAGGCGCTTGCACATTTGAGGCGCATTTAGCAGTCTGCAACACTAATTTGGTGCTGCTGCTACCCTCCCTCCACCAGCCCCCACCACTACCCCAACTCCACTTTCCTTTAAAGACCCCCACCACCCCCACCACCACCACCCAAAACCCCTTTAACCAGGCGAGACAAAGTAATCACAAGAAAACAGTCCTCCAAAAAACTAAAAGCAGGCCCTGGCTCACCTCCACGGTCCCCACTGGGGTTTCTTGGCAGTCGCCTGAGTGGATAGACGATGGAGGCTTTGCGCTTGAGAAAGTCCTGGGGGGTCCCAACATGGTGGGCCACGCTAACAAGATTTACTTGTCCCCTTATGTGTCATGCGGCTCTGATGTAGAGCTAGAGTCTAATGTGCTTACACAGAGGGTTTCATCAGTTGGCTTTCATTGTCTGCCCGAGAGTTGCTTACCAGCAGCACTTTGCTATGTCTAGTGCATTCTCTTAGACTGCACCAATGTCCTAGTGCAGGGCCTACAAGTATAGGGATGCAGCTGTTCTTTTACTTAGCCCAACCATGTTTGCTTTTCTTTCACCTACGTTGAGCATAACTCATGGAACTGCGCTGACCAAAAAGCACAAAACACACCTACTGCGTACGCGTGATGTCGAGCAGCCGGGCGTTTGTGGTGTTCTTATTGATACGAAGCACTTTCGTCCCGTGTAATAGTGGATACAGCAATGCATGCACAAAAAATGGGAGAAACCTCACAATCCTGTGCCTGGAATAACAGTACACAATGAAGGCGTGTGGGAAAATCGACTACACACTGGCTGACTTCAGCATCCTTGGTTAAAAGTACTTAGCAATCATCTGATTAGCTGAGGTGTTGACATTATTAGAGAAGGTTAAAATAAACATAATAAGCAAAAAATGTTGGCCAGCACGTCAGACATAGCACAGAGGGACCAATGTGTTCTATAAATAGCGCTTGCTGTGTAAATGCCACGCGTTAATATGTTGCGCGTATGGTCTGTATGCAGTTACAATATAATTGGTCACCACCACAGAAGGGTGTTCTGAGAAGCAGACAAAAACCCACAGAGTTCTATTTACCAAAAGTCAGTGGAATTTGATTTCTGATGAAGGGGAAAAAAATCACCATGCAAATGCACCATCCAAGTATACAAAAAAGCATGACCGTGTAGCTTTGTGAGCATGTATGACTGTGGTGGCAAATCAATGCAATTGATCGCTGATATTCAGGTTGAGCCTGTCAGCAACAAAAGCAGAGACATAAGCAGTGGCACAGAGACACTGGTGCATGACTCATGGAAAACTGCCTCCGCGTCGGCAAGGGGAAAAACTAAGACACAACAAAGGGAGTAATTCACAATAAAATCACACACCAAACTTACACCAGCTGGGCCTTGTAATCAATACTGCTCGCAGAAGGTCATGGCAACCCCAACCCGCGGGGATGGAGGCATCTTTCCATCGGACCAATCATCGTGTGCTGAGTAAAAACAGATTGGTCACATAAGGCCTAATTCCTCTTTCTTCTCTCTCTCTCTCTCTCCCTCTCTCTCTCTCATATGGCCATTGTCTGGATGCACAAGATGTATGGCAATGACAGATGGAAGTTTTTGTCCCTTTTAGGGGGGTGGGAGTGTTTATTTTATAGCGTGTTGATTTTGCCCAGAGTCCAAAGGGGACAAACAATAGTTGCCATTTAGAAAGAGAGGACAGAATGTGTTCTCAAACTCTGTCCTCATCACACAAGTTTCTATAAATATTCATCTGTTGAAGCTTGTGCCTGAGGAATATGCATCTGTCCAAAAATGTGGGGGCTGGACAAGATCTTAAAACACAACTACTTCCAGGCTCAATATCCTCACATGCATCAGTTATGTATGAACTGGCCAAGATGGCATCGGTGGGAAGTAGGTGAAACAAGCATAGTCATCATAAGTCAAATATGGTTAATGCATTCATTCTTCATTTAGGGTTTCAGCTACCCTGAAGTGCTGCCGAAGACCCTGCTGTGCTGAAAAATCCTCAAAATTTGTAACAAAAGATCCCAGATCAGTGGACATGTTTTAGTGGAAATGTTTCAGTAGGAGCGGGGTGGTCCAAGCCCTGGCCCCTGGGGCTACTGTTTCTGGGCCATGCACTGGTACCGTGGGGTAGGGGGCAAGGCCAGAGTAGAAGGAGGGAAGGGGCAGGGGAACCGTGGTACCCATTGAGGTCTTGGAACGGGACAGCTGCCTCTCCCTCACTCTTGGGGCATGAAGAGGAAAGGCTTACGAGATTACTGCACGCAGGATGCAGTAAATTCTCATTACGCCGGCTTGGATTGCAAAGGGCAGAATATGTCAAGTCGTTCCCAAGCCTTTGCAGAGGTTGTGGGGACCACATGGCTATTTTCTGGGAAACTCGGCATAAAGTATGTTGTGGCTCTTAAAGGGTGAGCAGTCAATGTGTGCCTTGCTTGGCCTCCCGGTACAACTCAAGGGGGTTACCTTGCTTCTAAGTGAGTTATTACACTGTTATGTACAGTGCCTGGAGGAAACACAATTAGACTGTCACTGAGTGAAAAGACTTCTGGACGGGACTATATTTGGCTACCTCCTGAGTCGATCTTGCCTAAAAGGACCCTGATTCAACAATCACAAGACAGCTGGCTCCCAGAAGCTGTGCTAATATCTCAAATAAATATCTGTCCCAGAAGGAGTAATCGTTGTGCTTCCTCAGCTACTCCCGCAAACCCACCACTGCACAAATCCCATAAAACAGACAGCACCGGAACTCTGGAAAATGTTTTTTACTATTCTTTTTTTAACGAATTACACGTCTGAGTTTCTGCAATAATCTCATCACCTGCACTGAGGCGGTTCCGACAATTTGGAGGCATATGGGAAATTGTTGAACGATCTGCCCTCTCACCAGAGCAATTCACCTCCTTCACTCGCGCCCACCCCCCTGCTCAAGACATTTTAAAACAATTTACAACCGCAGAGAGTCACAACAAGGAAGCGTGTAGCTGAAGTTTTGCCGGATCGATTTCACCACACCGGGGATGGTATTGTCATTAGAACGCAGTCAGGCCTTGCATCTTGCCTACCCTCTTAAATCTGAGCGATCTCAAAAAGCTTCGTCTCCTTGGAGTGCTTCTCCGTGACTCGGCCCTCCGTGCGAGGAGTCAAAACTTCTCTTTCACTTCGACACAATGCCGACTGCACTAAGGCATCTGACTCAAATCCCAGTGGCGACACTGAAGAGCTTAGATTGATGGATCGAGATAGACAAACAGCTTTCAGAGTTACTTAAGCGTCGTCGTATTTTCCGCACTGGCTCCTGCACACCATTGCGGCTCCCCTCCAGTCGGCCATCTCTTCCAGTGGTTTGATAGATATACCATAATCCGCCGTAAATTGATATGAGATGGAAAATGTGAGGAATTTTATACTCCAAATTAAATCAGGAAAATGTCAGGAGGTAGAAGTTTCGTAAATCATCTACTCACCATTATAATAAATACCTGGCTTGACTCACCGTATTAAATTTATGGCAGGAAACAGAATGGAAACTAATAGCTGGTCAATGTGGGGGTTTGCTTACTTGCTGAATATGAAATGCTGATTAGTTCACTTTATATTTCCTGAAGACCATCACAGAGTTGTTGATCAGCACAACAAATTCCCTCAGGAATAATTTTCTATGGAGCTTGTCACATCTTGAAATCGCCCCATGAATTTGTGAATTTGCACATATTAACATACAAATGAATGTGACGTGGAATTGCCTAGCTAATGCTGTAGTCCACCACTAAGAGATTTTCACTTGGCCCAATCATGAGATCACAAACCCAAATATGTGTTACATTTAAAACTCGTCTCGTCATGCATTCACATGTGTTTCTGCAGACCAGCTGGTCTTTTAAGAGTAGTTGGCATTGTTCGTCTAGATGAAGCTCTGCCTCAAGGGAGTTTGTCTATTCTATCATTCAGGAGCATGTTCTTTTGCTTGTTCTAACTTATCCTAGCTTAGCATAAATGGATCAATGGATCATCATCAATGGATTAAAAAGACAACCAACCTCAGACAACCATTGTGACAGAGATCAGTATCAATATTTGCTAATATTAGATTCTAATATTAGAGTTCTGTATTATTCACTTCGATCCATCAGCAATATTAACAGTGCATTGCAATGCAGTTTAGAGAATCCTCCCACACTGCAAGCTGTGCACAAACACCAGCCTATTAAGAGTTTCAACAGGTTAGGCTTCTGCACAGCACAGCACTGAGGCCGGCTAAAGGCTAAAGGCAAAGGCTGGCATGGACTGGCCCGAGCAGTGGTCTGCACTATATGAAGTGGCCCATCCGTCAGCATGTTGGCTGTCCCGGAGGTATCCCAGTGGCATGCAGTTCAGATGAGGACACCTCCGCACTGGGCCACTGCTGTTCCCCGAGCTATACACAAACACGGGCAAAGAAAACAGAGCGCCGGCTGGTTACGGCACGCCGAGACTAGAAACACAGATAAATAATTAGCTAGAGTCCCGCAGGGCTGGAGTGGTAGACTGGGGGATGCCAAATTCCTTGTGTGATCAGCGTGGGTGCCGTACATGCAACGTATAAACACATTAGTGTATGTTCACATACACTATACACATACACATGCACTTATACAGACACACGCACACACAAACACATTCATACACTATGCACGGATAGCGACCGACTCATTCATACACAGTCACATATGTATTTCTGCAAGCTACACCAGACCCATGATGAGCCGTTACAGCACTTAAACTGAGGCTCCAGACTGAATTGCATGATTCACCGAAAAGAAATGTGCCTTTTCAACAGCCTTGCACATACATCTACTGATATTACCTGGCAGTTAAGCACATGTGCTGTTAGACTCCTTAAAATATTCACAGAACTAAGGCCAAGAGGTAGGGGCGACGTCGTCACATGTTTCCAATTCGCATCGGAAGATCTATCTCAAAACCAGACTTTTCCCCCGATTCTGAGCTTCAATATGACTCAATCAGCTCTCAGTTTAAGTGCATCACTGTAAACCCTTTCACTTGTCAGTAAAATGTAACGGCTTGAATTACTGAAGAGGGCAGGGCGTCTGACTGACAGGCGAAACCGGTTTCCGAAACGTCGGAGACGAACCTGTCTATGGAATAAATACTGTGCGATTTCCTGACGGTGCTGATGGATGAGCGTTTCCCAAGACATCCTGCCGTAAAGAGGCTCAGCATTACACGGCTCTTGCCGTCTCGTCTTCACACTTGAGGAAAGCAGATGCCGAGATTAACCCCTCGCCAGCGAGCGAGGCGAAAAGTTCGACTGATGAACACCTGATTTCTGACTTCAGCAGAATATGAGGACTTGTCAACACAGATAGTCTGTTAGGATAGAGCTTTCAGACAGGATACGGGCGGTATTTGAGTGAATCAAGTATTTATCTTGAATTAAAATCGGAACTCATACATTACGGACTGATTTAGTCCCCGCTCACATGAAACTGAATACAAGCCACATATTGCCATTTTAACCGCTAATAGGGTGAAGTAAAACATACACGTGTCTAGGAAATGATGTATTTGTTAGCCTTGCATAAATCTATGTACAGCGCACATCGCACTGCATACATCATATAGCGCCATACATCATAACAGCATGCTGAATACCATATAACAACAATTTGATCATAGGCTGCCTAGGTGAAGTGTGCAGTGCTTATGGCTTTAAGATGTGACCTGGTTCTGTGGAGGGGGGGGGGGGGGGTCAGTGCATCAGTAAATCCTCTTTAAGCTCCTTTTCTTCACAGCATCCATTTCTGGAGAGAAAAAGTGACACAGAACTTCCATTACCGCCTTGGCAGATCAACGCGGCCAATAAAGAAGGAAATGAGACTAATTATTTCCTGAGTGGAAGTCAAAACTTTTCTTTTGCCTCGGAAGCCCCTGCTCCAGGGCTGAAGCAACACCAGTCTATTAGCTTTCGGACTGGCCAAGGTTTGTTGGATAAACACCTACCTGTGATCGGGCCCTACCTACAGCCAAGGATTAATGTTATCAAAACACATTTTTCCTCGCCTCAAAATTGGTTTTACTGTACAGGACTGTGCAAGTTGCATCATGGGACACCACACGGAGTGGAGGGGAGCGTCTGGGTCTCCTCAGGCTTGCTCTTGAAACAAGACGTCCAGGGACAGGCTGACACACACGCTCGGGAATAAACAAACCGCCCCAGCCAAAAGCAAAAGGACACTGATCAGGCACACTTTTTACCAGCCGTGTCAGAAATCATTGAGTTCAACAAGCTAAAGAACAGCCTTTAAAGCAAACCAACACAGCTGAAATTGCAATTAGGATAAACAAAAGCACAGCTTCCAATTCACAGTGCCCTGTGACTGAGAAATGGTGCAGAACCAAATTAAACAAACAAAAAAAAAAGAACTTCAGGCTTCTACAGTATACAGCTATGTGTAGAAAACAGATCAGCAAAGCCCATTTTCCTGGAGACCAACAGGACGTTTATGCAGCAAGAGGGCACGGAGTCCCATCTGAGTCAGTGCATATTATTTTCCCCAGTGCCTTCGCGCTTCAGAGGGAGTTATGTGGATTTCTCTCTGTTTGGCACCCGTGCCCGCCTGTCAACACACAGTGTCAACAAAACACGTTTCCATAGACACTGCAAATTAAAATACAGACGTAAAAATTAAAAACGCCAAATTGCATATTCTTGTCAGTTTTACGGGGCACCGCATTTGTATAGCGACTCATGTTCCATTAGTCGATATGTTAGACAAGTCCCTATTACTCAGGTTGCATTAAGGTGGTCACTCAAATTCAATAAATCATTTTTTCCAAAAAAGAAGGACAGCTAAATTGTTATGCCTACACCAAAACATAAAGTACTTCAACACGGAAAAGTGTGTCATAATAATCTTTCACATTTGCAATGGGGTCAGCAATTTTTTTCCCCTCGTTCACATAACCAGTCAACCAAATGAAGAGATACAATGTTGAATATTTTACGGTAAGTACAGCAACTGTACTCTGATCTCCCTGCACCTGTCTAGGCTCTGGGAGGGGAAACAACTAGCCAAAGGCCCACCTAAGAGAAAGCAAATTGGCCTTTCACATATGGTAACATAGTCTGCCTAATGAAATCACTTGTAAGAGTACGCGCAGCAGTACCCCAGGGCTGAGTTGAACTCTTGACTTCGAGAACTTGAGGGGTGGGTTTCGGCGGCCGTGCCAATAATAGCCGAAAGGACCGTTCGCTTCTTGACTTGGATGACAACGCAAACCCACTCAAAAACAACATTCGCCGGGTCAGGTCGCCGAGATCCCACCGCTACGAAAACAGCCGGCTCCGTGTAACAGATTCTCGGGCCCTTTTTAAGGGCCGCGGGGAATACTTTGAGGCCGGGAAGTGAAAAGCCGTGATGCGGCCCAGTCCGGATCCACGGATCGCCGCCGAAACGCTGGGAGAACATAACCTGTGGGCAAACACGGAAAACCAAATCAGGATGTGCTCAATAGCCCGCATAATGACTGACATGGCTCTCCATTGACGACGGCTGTCCATTACTCGTGCCCCACACCATCACGTCTCCGCACTCAGTCCTCTCTCAAGCCCACCAACCCCCCCCCCCCACACACACACACACACTCACACACTCACACACACTGACACACACACAATAACTGCATACACTCCATCTCACTCTCTGCTTTCATCCCCTTAGCAGCTTTCTCCCTATTTTTCTGGCCCTCATCTGGTCTCCTCTGCTTCACTCTCGCCTATTTAAAAAAGAAAAAGTCGTGTTCATCTGGACAAACCTAATTACCCGTGTCGTGTAAACTGAGAACAGACTACGGGCCTGAAACTAACTAAGAGCTATATTGGAAATGTTCAAAGTGGAACATGTTTCAAAGCGAGGGCTGTGGATGTTCCAACCACCACACAGGCATTTAAACAGATCGATAAAAACCATCCTTAATTGACACGTTTTGAAATGGTATAGCTGTGAACTAACCCACAGCACCCTAAAAATTCCTCAACACCACTGCCTCAAAAAATGAGCAAATGTGCACACACGGCACACACACACACACACACACACACACATACATACACATGTGCGCCACACACACACATGCGACATACAAAAACACAAAAACACACACACACACATACACACACATACACACACACACACATCCAAATGAATGAACCCAAATTTCATGCAGTTAATGACACCATGACTCCCCCATTGCATCGCTCCACTGATCTGACACACCAATTGAACGTGCGTTGAGCCGTGCTTAAGCCAAGCAGAGACCCCATAAAGACATGGTTACAATCCAACAAACCTAAGAGCCGAGACCAGGGGCACAGTGCGGGGCGACTGGGAGTCGGGGAAGGGTGGGGTGGGGTGGGGCTGAGGGTGAGGGTGAGGGTGAGGGTGAGCTCTCAGTGGCTTACTCACAGTTTCCACACCAGGGACCCGATCTGCCATCCTCTCCCTCCTATTATCTGGGCCTCTTCTAGGGGCAAAGTGTGACTTTCATTGGGATGTGTTTCAATATTGCATGTATGTTTTCACTCTTTCTCCCCACCATCACACACACACACACACGCACACACACACACACGCACGCACGCACGCACGCACGCACGCACGCACGCACGCACACACACAAACGCACACACACACACACACACACACACACACACACACACACACACACACACACTAACCACCCCTTTTTCTTTTCTCTTTCAAAGGGCTTTTTTTTTACGATGTCGCCTGCTGCTGGCGCTCCAGCCTATGTCGTCCCACAGCACACTCAAAGATGTCTGCCACCCGACAGTAGTCTGCCAGAGTTTTTTTTTTTTTTTTGAATAAAAAAAAAAACGGAGGCGGCCTCTAAGGATTGTTCCTTTGCTCTTTTTACTGTGTGGTGGGGTAATTCAAACCTGGCTCAGGGGAACACGCCATGTCTTAATAATTGCAGGGTACACAGTAGCACCTACTGTATGTCTGTAGGCTACAGCCAAGCTGCTATCTCCTTGGACCTGTTCACCTCTTATCTCTGATTTGTTTCTTTCTTTCTCTTCATGTTGTTCCCACTCTTCAATCTCCTCACCATCCTTACAACAACCAGATGCCGGTGTGCCTGAGTGAGGGCTGAAGATTTAGACATTTATCTGACTTTTTTTTTTTTCAAACTTCTAAGATAAATTAGGTAAAAAAAATAAAATGAGGATAAAAAAAAATCTTGCTCATGTAAGGACACAAACAAATGCACACACACACACACAGAGAAAGAGAGAGAGAGAAAGAGAAGGAGAGAGAGAAAGAGAGAGAGAGAGAAAGAGAGAGAGAGAAAGAGAGAGAGAGAGAAAGAGAGAGAGAGAGAGAGAGAGAGAGAGAGAGAGAGAGAGAGGGAGAATACACTGACAGGTTCGTTTTTTTTCAAGCCATCTGTCCACACGCCTTGATTCCGCTTCAACCCTCTCTGGCGCCATGACTGAGGAGGCTGTGCATTTGAGCTGTGTATTTCTGGGCTACATAACTTTTCACACACTTGATGCCCAGCAGACTGTAAGATTTTTGCGCTATTTTTGCCATGAATCATTTGGATCCAACAAACTTTTGAATCATGACAAAATCCTGTCTGAATTGTCGTATAGTTTCAGCAGGCTCACAACGCCCGATTAGAAGACATAACAATCAACGTTCCAGCTCCGGACCAATCCGATTGGATTTCTGCCGGATTTCTGCCAGCAGCCAGATTTGCAAATCTGCCAGATTTTTTGCCAGCTGCCTTGCATTGTGAGCAGTCAAACGTACAGTGTGAGCAAAGCAATCACATCCGATTGAAATGTCTAGTGTGAGTTACCATGTCGTATGCGACTAAAAAAAAATGCAGTGTCTGCCCGGCTTAAACCTTCTGGCTCCAATAATGCCAGGGTGCTACACCCACTGCTTCCTAGCCCTGGTGATCCCATCAGCAGGGGAGAAACTACATTCTGCATAGGACAGCACATCTTTCTGAGTATCCAAACTCACTGACAGTCGTTGTCTTTCTATAAGACTCTGCAAGTGTTTCTATTTTTCATGGTAAGTGGGAGGTGTGGTTACGCCTTTCACAGACTTCCTGTGATAGGATACAATGCCATGGCTACAGTTTCTAACAGATTTCACAACTTTGAAATAAAAGTAAGTTGGTAAATCGCCAAGATGTGGTTCATTTTAACTGTTGGGGTCATTTTAAAAAAGAGCTAGCTGTCTGCATTGCCTGTATGTCATGTCTGTTATTCAGGTATAGGTTATTGAATTATTAAATTTTTTCAGATCATCAAAACATGTTTTGCTAATAGAGAGGCAAGAATTTGGTATATCATTAAAATGTTACAAGTATATAACACTGATCACTTCATATCACACACAAGTTACCATATCTCATGTGCAACTCAAAGCAACTCCAGTGCTTAAAAAAAATCCATTTGACGTCATAGTCCTAATCTAACTTGACAAGCCAGTTGAATAAATACTTACCCTTAAACTGAGGTCAAATGTACCTTAGAGCCTTGTGGTTTCTACTAGGTATGAGGGGCTTCTCATAATCAGAAATCAAATGGGGCCCTCCTCACTGAGTGTGGCCCATTTAAAACAGCTCACGGGGAAATAGAGATGGAGAGAGGGAGCGAGAGAGAGAAGGAGAGAGAGAGAGTTAACTGGAGCTGGGAAGGGTTCAGGATACACAAGTGCATCTGGACAGATCACAGAGCCGCCAAAGCCAACGGAGTCCGTTAACAGTAGGCCTTGTTTTCACAGAAACATAGTTCAACTTCTCTTTTCTCTCGCTTCATATTCCTTTTTGAATACATTCGATGCGGGGTGGGGGGGGGGGGGCGGGGTAGGTGCACAGTTTCAATATTTGGTGCTCCACCTTGGCCTCCACAATACACTTTACATTAACAGCAAAAAAAGAGAAGAACTTCCCCAAAGAACACTCTGTAAATCATTCTTGAGAGCTAAGACATACTTAAATCTGTCAACAATGACATCATACAAGTGGGTTGACTAAAAACACTCAAAACATTCTCAAACAGAAGTGTTAAGCGAAGAAAAACCATAGCGTGAAAAAAAAATGTGTCTGAATGTGTGTGGGGAGCAAGCAATAATACACTAGTTAATTAGCAAGGAGATTTAGACGAGGTAGAAAAAAAAAACCTACATTTGCCAACTGGCCAAGGAAAACTTGCAAAGGTCGTGGCAATTATTTCACAAATGAATAAGACCACTGTAGGTATGGCACGAAGTTCAAACATAGCCTTCTGGAGGCATCCAATGGGGTGGCCAGCCAGCTTGGCATGCCAGCAGATGACGTGCCATGTCAAATAAATGTCCACACAGAACTTTGTCCACCTAAGAAAAATGTACTTGCTTTTCAATTAAATAAGTCCACTCTTATTCTCTCTCGCTCACCCTCTGGTGCGTTCTCCCTCTCTCTTTCTCTTTCTTTCTCCCTGTATGTCTGTCTGTCTGTCTGTCTGTCTCTCCCACTCTCCATCTCTCTTTCTCTCCTCTTCAGGGGCAGGCTAGTGTTGTTGAGCGTGGTCTTGTGCTTTTTGGCCACCCGAAGTGTAAAAGTGTCATACACTGTAACAGCACAGGGCGTCCTCGGGGACATGAGGCCAAGAGAAAGTATACACTGTGATTAAGAGGGGCAGGGCTGACGGCAATAAAATAAACAACGCACCGAGGGGTCGGACCCCTGTCCAGAAGAGGTCATGTGAGCAGGGTGAGCAACCTTAGCATCCCACAATGATTGGACATCACGCCCACCGTGGGAGGGTCAGCGAAAGACACAGACAGAGGAAATATAGGAAGTTCCCACCTAGGTACTGTAATGAACTCTACTCCAACCTCTGCACTGATTTCCAGCATTGGAGCAGAAGGTTTATAAAACCTGTTATATAACCTGGTTTTGTTAGATCCTGGGGAAGCAGCTGAACTGAACAAGGGGTCAGGAAGCATTCATCCAATTCTACAGATTTCTATCAGCGGGATATTTTCAGGCTCTCTCCCTCTTACTGAAAGCTGACCCTGACTCTTCAGTGTGCTTAATTCATCTTTAGCCAAACTGCAGCTGGCAGCTGTGGTTTTGCCATTCCTGTGGCGCCCTGTTAAGTTTATACCCCCGAATCATGCCATGTGCAAAGTACCCCAGCCACTTCAATGCCATTTCGACACACTGTTTGAAAGCAAAAAAAAAGAGAGAAAGCTCGCTTGGAGTGTGAGCTACCCACAGTCTGGCGATTGCTTGAACATTAGACTCTGTTTAATCGGCCATCTTAAGAAAGCGCAATTAGGGATTCCATCTCAGCCTCAAAAAAAAAAAAAAAAAACTCTCGTCTAGTGCACCATGCACCACTGTACCAGGAGTTAGGAGTGTGTGTGTGTGTGTGTGTGTGTGTGTTTAGGGGGGGGGGGGGGGGGGGGTGTTCGGTGGTTCTAGGAGGAGTCCCAAGTGGCTCCTAAAAAAAAGGAGAAAAAAAAACCCGACACGTTGGGTGACACGGTCGTTAGTCACGCGGGTCAGACAGGCGCGAGCGGTGGCCACAGTGGTCTAGTCACCGGGGACGATTGGAAAGTCTGGTTAACCACGGGCGGTGCCGAAGATGATGTTTACATCCCAGTGTGGGCCCAGAGTCAGGGGCAGAGGTTAGAGCACTGTACTGCTGCTTCCACGGGTAGGACTCGAAGGTTGCTGGAAATTACTTGAGTTACTGTGGGCATTACTATGTGGCTACTGATTGTGTTTGTGAAATGACTGAGACGCCCTCCGTCGTTCTTTTTTATATATTTTTTTTCTCTTCTTTTTTTATTTATTTTTTATTTTATGAAAACACACACTAGACCCACACAAGAAATGCTGTCTCTGTGTCACAGGGTGGAAAGAATTTGTGTTGTGTCAAAACCTATCAAAGAATGCAACACAAAGAATTTAAACCACTAAATTCAATAAATAAAATGGCAAAATTCGAATAAACGTGCATCTGATCCAGCAGGTACTTTTTGCCATTTAATTATTGCATAGGTGTGTCTTCTACTTGAATTATTTTAAATTCATTGCATTTCGATTATTTTCTTTTTTCTTTAAGTTTTGAAATGCTTGCTCCTCATACAAGATTAATCACCAAGTGAGAGTCTGGATTGAAAACAGTAATCAGAGTCAGAGGCGGCTAACAAGATGGCCGAGTGCCTCGATTATAGGCAATTAAAAAACTATTCATCAGGGTCCATTTGGAGGTGTCTAACCACAGGCATACAGACGGGACATCTGGTGTAACGCTGAAATCTGTCCCCCTCAACCCCTCTTCTCTCCTGAAAGCAGAAAGTGTTCACTTAATGAATAGGAAAAGAAAAATAGCCGCCACCCTTGAAGCCGAGGGGGGGTCCTGATGTAATAACCCCCTTTGCACATCCAGATGCCATACCTGCTCCTGGTGGGGAAAGTTTCCCATGGCAAGGGCCCATTATTGCAGTTCAGCTAGGGCAGAAAAACAGGGAGCTGACTATGGGTGAGTAAACGGCCTCTTACCGCAGCCCCTGCACACAACCACAAAACTCTCGAGCTCACCGAGCAGAATCGCTCAAAAGAATGAACAAAATGTCCTTGGTGGCTTTCTAGGTCAATGGCGCTGACATGCATGTTCATAGACCTCGGGACAACTCTGGGGTGGGTTCACAATCGCTAACTGAATCAAACTTGTTCCTGAGCGCTCCCTTCAAATTCTTCTACCCCTTTTTTTTAATCTCCCCCAACACTCCCATTCCTCCTGTCAATCTGCAACGTCTAACCATAATATGAAAATTACTCCCCAATCTGTCCATACTGAATGCTAACAATTCCCCATACTTTACACAAAACCTCTCCGGAGAAAACACCCATGCTTTTACGTGCTGCTGTCTTCAGCGCACTTCAGCGTGGCCGGACGAACGCACACTCGGTGGACATAGGAGGGAACGTGCGAGTGACCGACCGATAGCGGTTTGACAGTAGTCGCCAGCTCATCGGTGGTTAGGCCTGTTAGTCAGCTCATTTTGGTGTTTTACACCAAACATTTAAAAGCAATTTAGTCGGTCCCATTTCCTCTCCCAATCCCTCCACGCCCAAAGAGACAGGCATTTGGAACCTCTAGAGGAGACCACAGAATCAGCAAACACTAGAATAATAGTGTTTTAAGCATTGTTTTATAGATACTACCAGCCCGGCAATTAAGGCTGAACACTTCACCCTGGGCGTGATGGGCATTTGACAGAAGCAGCATACAGTAGGTGTGTCATTCGGTCTGTCGTTGTTGTTAAAAATCACTTATAGTATGCACGTATCTCACAAATAAATTAAATGGAGGGCGATCTTCCAGGCTGATATTTTTTTTCCAGTGTAAGAAAAGTAATGATGTGAAACCAAAATGTGTGTGTGTGTGTGTGTGTGTGTGTGTGTGTGTGTGCATG
>NW_027468664.1:16289967-16314967 GCF_046254945.1 Alosa pseudoharengus
AGGTCCCAGGCCTGACAGAGGACAACAAAACACCATGCCTGAATGACATGAAATGGTCTCGTGGAAGGGCCTGACAGGACAGGACTGGGCTGGGTTGGCCTGGGTTAGGCTAAGCTAAACTTCACTCCATCACTGTATACCCAGTGCCTCACAGAAGACAACAAAATACCATGCCAGAATAACACAAGATGGTCTTAGAAAGTGTTCTACAAAAGTCTAGGGAGGCCAGACAGACCTTCGATGCGATCGCCGTGTCAAAAGGTGGACACATACATCAAGTACACAGATGTCAGTGTTTCCGCTAGATTTTTTTTTTAACAGTGGCGGCAGTGGGGCCCTCCCCCAAAGACAAAAAAGGTTAGTATAAAAAACTGGTCGGGTGTCACTCCCGGGATGTTTTTTTAATTCTAGTTGCTAATCACACCATTTAGCCTAACGTGACTTGAGAGGGACAGGATTCAGGCCCATCTTCTGTCTGACTCACGTCAGGTTAACCCATGCATTAAACCCCATTGTCACTTGAACGCTTGAACATACCGGTAGTTCACGTTGACAATGGAGAAACGCTTAGCTTACTTTGTTTATGACAGAAATAAAGTTTTGTGCCAACACGTTGTAAAAACACAACCCACAACACTGCCTTTATTTGGTGCAAATCTCCTTTACTTTATACACATTAGGCATACTAGGCCATCACCGCGAGTGCATACAAAATGTTTTGCATTTTACCTTCGTTACTACCAGCAGTCGTTGCTTTTTTTACTGCGTCGATTCGCGATTGAGTGCGCATCTAATGTAACAGCGGTGTCTTCGCGGAGACATCTTCTCTCCAGTTTCATTTTTGCTGTTGTTGCGAGCGAGCTTAGGCCTATAGACTACAATATGGGAAATACTTAATACGATCAACTTCAGAAATGAATGGGTTTTCCTTGGCCTGTGCTACACTTTTCCACCAAGTTCTGCGAAAATTGTAGTTTTTGCGATGTTGACAAACATGCTTAGCACATGCCACTAACGTCTATAGAAACAATATATTTATGGAATAAAACTAGACAGGTACCTCGGATTAGCATTGTTTATTCTTAAACTGCAATTTTCAGCAGCCAGCGGAGGGCATTTAGCCTAGGCTACTATGCTTCCGGACAATATTTTGCGTCTCCCCTAATTCTGTAGCAGTGGGACCACTAAAAGAAGAGGAAACACTGAGAAGAAAGTTAATGCTTTAAATAGGCTACATCAATAAAATATATAATATGTGAACTGAAACTAGACTGGCCATAATAACCACTGACTAGTTTAGGCTACTTATTGTTAAATTGCAATGTGAGCGGCAGCCAGCAGGGGAGGATACGTCGCAGGTTTATTTAAAAAGCAAATGTGCGTCTGCCCTGATTCTGATTCTGATACCGTGGCGGTATTAATTAAACCGTGGGGGGCCGCCATGCTGAAATAAACGTAGAGGAAACACAGGATGTTCATGGCATGACTGACCCACTTTCTGGCACTGGAGATGATCTAGACCAAACTTGCTGAATAGGTATGTCATGTGCCCTCTGCCATTTTAGACAGATTTGACTGGAGGGGTTATTGATTGACACAGATTTTTGTTTTAAAGTTTTTAGCCACTGTGCTTTTTAGAAAGCTACCACTGTTCAGGTACTGTCTGTTGGGTGACAGAAAGGGTCATCCTGAGGCCATTGTGGGTTAGAGGCAGTCGGTCATACCAATACATAATACACGTTCAAGGAAAGTGTTGATTAATGTCTACATGTCTAACTCATTTAAATCACAGTTATGACAGAAATTCTGCAGAGGCTATATAAAAGCTGCCATACTATAGATGTGTTTATTTTAACTATTCCGAAATCTCAGGTAATGTATCTGGGACGAATTCCCCTTGCAAGTTGAGCATTCATGGACAATAAACTTCTATAGACTCATGCTGCTGATGGTATATTTCATGGTCTGTATGATGGCTTTTGGTTTGTGGATGCTTGGGCATTTTGCAAAATTTTTGTATGGCTGGTTATGTTCTGTAGATTAGGTAGTATAAAATGTATCAAATGTCTTAAATGTTTTTTGTTAACTGACAATTTATGTAAGCACCATATGTAGTCACTTTGTAATAAAACCCTACATAATGTTCGCCACTCTTTGAGGTCAATCTAATGTGCTGTAAATTCCGAAAAGGTGATGAGGAATAAGTTCAGTTGAGTTCAAACTTAATGATCTCGCCATGTCAGAGAGAGCAATTTCACTAAATGTTCATTAAACTTGAAGTATCAGTAAAAAGGACTCAAACGAAGCTGCACATGCTCTTCAAAAGAATAAATAAACTGAACAGAAACCTTCAAAAGCTAAGAATATGGGTCACTTTTTCAATGCCATTCAAAACGCTCAATGTATAACGAATGACTACCAGATGTTTACCTTGGTCTGTTTTCCTTGTACTACAACAGGGTCTATGTGCACAAGCTTATTTGACTGTCAGTACAGTACTTCTGTATTTCCGACAAGAGTTACCAAAGTCATCTCCTGGAATTGAGCTGCCACTGCAATAGTCTTCTTTCTTGTCAGCAAGGCACAGTTAAACAATCAGCAAGTTAAAATTACATTCCCACATTCAGTACAAATTTAAAGGTTTGATTTAACCATTGAGCTGTGACTTCACTAATGATAAACACAAGAAACAAAGAGAGCAAAGAAAGCAAAGGCTGCAAAAAAAGAGAAAGTTGAACCCCAAAGACAAAATCATATTTTATCACATAAACCTACGTAGTTTCTTCCACTGGGGTCAAAGATGTATTTAGCTCCTTGCAATAAAGACAAGCGCCAGACAGAACCACTTCTGAATGTCCAAGTTCAGGAAACTGTCCACTTTCGTTCTTTAAAGGAGCACAATGCTGAAAGCTTTACATGTACTGTATGTTTGGCCGGGCTCAAACTTGGGACTTTTCTCCCCCCTCTCACTGTCATCAGAGGATCAGATTTAGGTTGTTTTGGACCAGAGGCATGGAGGCAGCTCCCCAGGGCAATGCATGCCGGGATAGTTTGTTCCTCCTGAATTCGGTTCATGGAAAGTAGAAATATGCCGGCCCAAAGACAAATTAAATATGACGTTATGGTGCGCTCATTGAGTGATTCTTGATTTGTGGTGCTGAGAATGTGATTATTGCCATTATTACGGGTGCTCGCATGCCAGTGACGTTATCCCAAGCATGGCTCTTGAGCCTGGACACGACTCCGTAAACATTACCGGATTGCGTTATCCATCATCGTCTAAATAAAGCATCATCTTGTCATAGTTTCTGATGGTGTGATAGATGAGCTACGATTTCTGTGCACCCTAATGAGACACTTGCGGTCATAATTTGATACACCGGATGGTGAAATTCCATGCATTTTAATGTTGCATCACTTATCACAATGTTTATATAAAATACAAAATAGTTGTCTTTAAATCTAAGCATCTCTGCACATGTGCAGTTTGGGTCAATACTAAATGAGGACATCCTAAAAATTCCACAACCTAGTTGTATTTCAACTAACACACACATTTACTCTATCAAATCTTGGACCTTAAGCATGGAGCTACAGTATATGTTAGAAAGCTTCTTAGCATTGCATAGTAAAAGGACCAGTGCTCTAAAGCAAGTAGTGAGTTGATGTGATGTGAGGGGGAGAAAAAGTAAGATGGCCAGGCAGTGAACAATTACACCCAATTACTGTTGCTATTACTGCTCAGCACAAGACCAGTCTGGGGAGGTTTTCAATCAGTTCATGGAGGCAGAGGGGTCTGATCCCTGAGGTGTAGAGCGAGTGTTGGAAGGCTACAGATCAATGGCAACATCATTCACTGGCCCCCAAAGTGTTGAAAGGCAGGCAGGAAACGAGAGCGTTTCGGGCTTTTTTCCCCTTAAAACTTTGGTCTTCTTTTAAGATAAGCAATTTAGACTTTAGACAGAGTGGCTACAGAGCGCATTATTGGTCTGGTGTAGGAATTTCGTGAAGCGAACAGAGCACAGAGCTTGCACGCACTGATGTTAGCTCTCATTTGTAGCTTGCTTCCAAGGCAAGGGGTAACCTTGAGATCTTTCCAGAACTCTGGAAAGCATTATCGAATTATAGGGGATCAAGAACGCCCTAATAGGACGTGACATTTTACCAAGTGGTTAGTCGACCTAAACCTCCTCGACTTCTCTTATCGTGATGAGGAAATCATCGTTTTTATTTTCTCAAGTTTTGATTATAACCTTTGACCCCCTATTACTTTTCAAAGTAGTTTGTCTCCATCGTTGAAAACGTCACATTTCAATGCAGTGCCGGGGCATAAGACATAAAAAATGTATTCTCCTCAGTGGATTTCTAGGTTGACTAATAAAAACAATTCAATTTCAGAGAAAGTGTATTCCATTTAGCTTTCAATAAAAACAATTACATTTTAGAGAAAGCATATTCCAGTATGGGTCATTGCTGTTCAGGGAATAAGCCCATATAATTTGCCCATAAATAAAGACCAGTCCACAATATGGTGATAAAAATGGTCATTTGTCAACTTCTCTAAACAATGGGCTTTGCACTGAACTGTTTAAGGAAAATTACAGAAATTTTTAACACAGATCTTCGTTTCTCGAGGTCACCGAGTACTGTCGGTACAAAAAAGAATCGGTGCTACCTAGCTCAAGTTGCTGCAGCCAACAGCTAGAAGAGCCAGCTAGAGTGCTACACTCTGGGGGCATGAATTTAAAAATGAGTGTAGTAGTTTTCCTTTCAGTAAGTAAGTAAATCTTTATTTATATACCACATTTTTCACGCACAGATTGCCACTTAAGAAAGTGTATCTATACTTTATCAATAGCATTTTTTTTTTTTTGAATGCGCTTTGTCTAAAAAAAAGCTTAAAGGAGAAATCCAGACAATTTTTACATGGATTACATGCATTTTACATCCTGATGGTTAGACGCCGCCAAGTACTGTCGATAGAAAAAAAAAAAATTGGTGCTACCGAACTGGAGTAACTGCAAGTAATGGCCAGTGCTCCCAGTGAGCTACAATGCTAGGTCTGGGGGCATAATCTAAACGGGCCTTTTTCCCTCGTAACAGACTCAAAATGTCATTAAAAGGTCTGTGAAACATGAACAGGGTCCTTACGTGACAAAACAATGTGTTTTTTACTTTTAGTTGTGAAGAAACCGTTAAAATTCAAAGTTTGTACTGTACAATACATCACATCACATCACAACACATCTGTACAATACCTTTTCCTGCAACAACTGAATTCCCATGATATTTCAGCGCGAGAATATAGCTAGCTTTCAGTAACGTGCAAGCTCAGGCATCATTTGGACCGTTTCCATGTACTGTAGTTACATAGTCATTCATATGGTCATAACCATTACAGTGCTCAATTACCTATTTTTGAGGGAAATAAACTTTAAGTTTTCATTGCGAAGCCAGTATGAGCTTGACTCTTTTGGGCTTTCCTGGAGCAACTGATGGAAACTGAGGTATGTGACAGTACAAACTTTAATTTCAAATGGTTTCTTCACAATTAATGAGTTGAAAACGCATCGTTTTGTCACGTACTGTAAGGGCCCTATTCATGTTGCACAGACCTTTTGAGTCTCTTAAGAAGCAAAAAGGTACATTAAGATGATGCCCTCAGACCTAGCATTGTAACCTAGCATTCGAACCCCGACCAGTAGGGACGGCTGAAGTGCCCTTGAGCAAGGCACCTAACCCCTCACTGCTCCCCGAGCGCCGCTGTAGCAGGCAGCTCACTGCGTCGGGATTAGTGTGTGCTTCACCTCACTGTGTGTTCACTGTGTGCTGAGTGTGTTTCACTAATTCACGGATTGGGATAAATGCAGAGACCAAATTTCCCTCACAGGATCAAGAGTATATATACATACATACATCCTATATACTCATTAGGAGCACTGGCCATTAGCTGCAGCTACTCCAGTTCGGTAGCACAGATTTTGGTGGAGGGGGGGTTTCTATCGACGATGCTCGGCAACGTCTAGAGATCAAAATCCAGATTTCCAGGCCAGATTTCTAAGAGACTAACACACATTACGCGTTACAACTAGGAAGCCATTATCAAAGTACTGCATTAACTTCAGTTTGAGCCACATGAATACCTAAGTATATTGCGCAGCAAATAAAAAAAGCTATAACATTGAATGAGTGACTGTATGGACCTCAACAGCTGACTCTGAGACCAGTCTGGTTGGGATGTGGCTGTCGAGGCGGATGCACTATGTATGCACCGTGCTTAAATACACTGCCGTATACTTCAATGGCCTTTTCCTCTGAGGGTAAATTATGACAGTGTTTATTTTGGTCACTCTCCTGTTGTAATAGTACATGCATGTGTTTGTTTCAACTGAGAGCCAACATACCATATAATACTAGAAGGGCACTCGGAGAGTACAGACCTTTGCTATGGCCTAATGATGTACAGTACATTATATCAGAATGTTAGCAAAAGTGAAACTAAATTTGCTGACTTAAATCAACTCTAAAATGTAATGGGTTCATATTTAGCCCATGTGCACCTTTCCATCAAGTTTCACCTAAAATTAACACAAAGAAACAAAAAAAAACTTTGGTAGAGGTAATAAAATAATGTCTTTCTATATATCACTTTGTGAAACCTATGTCACACATAAATGACTTCCATTAGAAGCATTTAAAAACAGCTGTTCACTGGCATCTAAAAGGGTGACGACTGCGTCTGAAGGACAATTCTGCCAGGCAATATGGTTTTATGGTCTGTGATTTTGCTCATTTCATGGCGAAATCCAATGTGAATTTGATTTTAGATGTTTGTTTGTTTAAAGACAAATCACTGCATTTAAAAAGCCATATGTGTGAGGGAGAGGTTCAGCAAGTATCTTCCCCCTTGCTAAAAAAAAAGCTAAACGGTTGAAAAATAAAAGGCTGATTATATTTTATTGCTTTTTTTCTGCTGCTTTTTATTGTGTGGTTTCTTTGTACATTCCAGTAGCAGCAGCTTGCTCAGTAGCTTAAACGGAGACTATAGATAATGACTACAGTTTCATATACATTGGGGTTGACATGGAGAGAAAAATTAGAGCAATTAGGTTAATTAATTCTGGACAGAAACAAAGTTATATTGGAGCTGCATTTGATTTCCTCAATTAAAAACTCCAGAGGAAACCCTTTATGGTGCTCTGCCTCCCAACCAATATTACTGGCGTCAAAACAGTGGCTCAGTCACCCATTTTATGTCTGTGTTTTAAACAACTTGATTGTGCCCTAGAAACTACTACACCCTTAATGGAGAAATGGGTTGTTTCACACATAAATTTGTTGTTTTTGCGGTGTGTCAGCCCTTTTGCAAGACAAATCCCAGCCCTTCAGAGCTGCACCTCATGACCTATGATGTGATAATATAACAGACATTTATTATTTCTTTTTTTAAATATAGCATGGAGGCAATTTTGCCAAAAAAAAGGACTCAAATATATGTCCAGTTGTGCACACACATATCCCGTAAGGCCTCGGTGAGCCAAACTCATTGAATAGCCTGGACAGAATTTGAGAAACTCCCTTTAGAGTTTTCCCAGTGAGCCTTGGCCTTGGCCCAATTAGAAGCAAAGAGAAGCGCAAAATGAAGGATTGGGCTTCCAAAATGTCAGTTAAAAAAAGAATGCTTGTGATAGGCTGGGTGGTTGGAACAGGGTGGGGAGAGTGGACTGGGAGGGGACAAAGAAGATTGTTTTTAGAATTTCTGGCTAGCACTTGCTCAATTAGCCAGTCTAGCATTTGGTAAATTAACTTAAAACTCGGGAGCTTATGGACTGTAAGAAATTATAAACCACGGAAACCATTTGGATTCCGCACAAGGTGGGTAGCTTAGGTAGTGAGATCCAGTATAAGCTACAGTACGCGGTGAGCATTGTCTGGAAATATGTGGGGGAGGTGAAGGGAACCGCATGAGAGTTATTTCATGGTAAGGTGGAGATACTAAACACAAACAGAAACTTGGAAGGTCCACTCAGGCTCCGTCCAACTGATCAAGAGGAAGTGAGGCAGGAGAGAATGGGGGGACGCAGGAAAGAAAGAGAGGAATAAAAAAAGTGTGAGTGAAATACAGAGAGAGAAAGAGAGAAAGAAAGAAAGAGAAAGAGAGAAACTGAGTAAAACTTCTAAAAGCGAATTGGCAACATTCAACATTTCTCTGGCTGCACCACCAATACCTTACTGTCTCTGAACAGATCGCGTCTATGATTTGGCGACAAGGCTTGGCGAGGGCCTCATTGTATGTAAAGGAAAATCCTGCGTTGGCCATAAACAACTGAAGTGCTAATCCCAGCATGTGATCGCACAAGTCCAATAAAAGGGCGAACATTACTACTTGATCAGCATCAAGCTACGTGTTCAATGAAGAAGACTACACAAATTCAGAGGCTGTGAATTACCTCATGAACTCCCAGGAGTGACTGTCTGTCGGTGTACAAAAAGAGCCTTTTGATGTTTTTTTCCCCCCAAGTTGGGAAGGTAGCGTGGGGAGGCAATCAGTTGAATGGGATGGGTGCGACCAATGTCAGACCAGAGACGCTTGCCGACAGTGATCAGTGGTGAGCAGTCAGTCAGGCCCAGGGAGCCAGCATCATGGAAACTACCATTTCAGTCAACATGGCGTCATTCTCATGAGCTGTTTTTTGGGTGGGGTGATTCTACTGTCTGTCTCTCTGTTTCATTCCCCAATACCCCCCTACACACACACACACACACACACACACACACACACACACACACACACACACACACTCACACACACACACACACACACACACACACACACACACACACACACACACACACAGCCTAGCACTCCCATTCATTCAGGACCCATAGATCCTGGTAAATATTTGTTTGGATACAAGAATTGGCTTCAACACATGTACAACCACATCACAGAGTGCAAATACCTCATGCTGTGTCACAATGTGTAACGTTGACCTCACAACTGTGACATTCACTTTGACGACAGCTCCAGCGACTACCACACCGTGTGCTGATTGCAGGGCCTCACCGCCTAAAAGATTGACACACACACATAGAGAACACACACATACACACACGTGAACACACACTCATGTGTCACAAAGACATACCCATATACTAATATACTGAATAAACACTGACTCCCAAACCCAAACAGCATACCTTCACACTTACATACAAAAACACAAAACAAATACACATAAGAAACACAACCTCAAAAAAGAGGACTCACACAATCTCACACCCAAAAACACACATATCAGTACTCCTACTCACACTTCCTGTAACAACCACACAGCATACACTCATGCTTGTTCTCTCTCTCTCTCTCTCTCACACACACACACACAGACACACGCACACACATGCACGCACACACACACGCATGCACACAAACACACACACGCACGCGCGCGCACACACACACACACACACACACACACACACACACACACACACACACACACACACACACACACACACACACACACACATGTGATAACAACAAAACATGAGTTGCCAGGCTGTGATGCGGCCCTTAGATAGTGCGAGGGAGGCTCCGTGGGTGGAAGAGACAGTCTGCGGAGACCAGGCGTCACCATGGAAAAACAGATCAGCTTGCCGACAGTTCATCAGATCATCAGACCCCATTAGCCTTTGCGAAGGCCCTTTTGTGTGTGTGTGTGTGTGTGTGTGTGTGTGGGGGGGGGGGGGGGGGGGTTCTTCCGGAAAGTTGCAATTCAACACAGCTGTAGTTCATTGCAAGTGTTTTGACTGGGGAGGCAGGAGGTGTCTGGGGAGTACTGAGTGTACGCTGACAACAGGTTAGTTAGTTACTTGATTGTCGTTAAACGAGAGGTGGGGACTACAAAAGAGTGTAGTAGTTGTATGATCTACTGTATTTGTGTTTTGACATGTACTGCAAGAAAGTAGCAAAGTGTAATGTGTATGACAGCTTAGTCAAAGTCAATATAGTTTGTGATATAACACTGCAAATTATTCTCTGTTAACGACTCGATCTGCATTAAGCCAATTACTATAGTCTACTATAGGCATTAAGCCAATTACTATAGTCTACTATAGGAAGTCTCCAGTGAACAGCTGACCCTTTGTGTCTTCCACCTGTGTTTTATCTGTGCAACCTGAGGCCTGATGCAAATAACATTGACCTGAGGGAGTGCAATGATTGAATTTTGGCAACCATTAATAAATCTCTCTAATGACCTCTTTGTTTTTGGAAATAATGTCAACACCTCTACAAAGGTGGTCAGTCAAAGTTGGGGAGCTAGAACAGGATTGTGATTGTATCGGAGATCTGGAGTTAGAAGACAATGCTTTTTGCACACAGGGAGAGAAGGAGAGAAACAAATCTTCCAGTGTGTACACCAAACTTCAAACCCCCCATTAAATATTAAATATCCTTCATGGTTGATGAATCTCACAATCATCAAAAAGTTCAAAGAGACTGCTGCATGCTCGCATCAACGCAACTCTAAAATGAAATACTGACAGACTGCACTTCTGACTGAACCCCCCAAAGATACATCAGCTCTCCCACCCCGGAGTATAAATCATCATCCGCCACCCAGAATCAGCCGTGCCCCATCACTCGCAGGGAGTTTCAATCGCATAAAAATCAAAACGCCACGATGCCAGACTGTTTGCTGGAATTAATCAGCTTACAGTAACAACCTTGGAGGTTGGGTTAGTAGACAGGCTTTGCTGGAATCTGCCTGGTATTGCAGACACACACACACACACACACACACACACACACACACACACACACACACACACACGGCGGTAGTGTGTACTGAGTCAGAGATATGTTTTCTCTGCTTCAGTGTAATAACAAGTGAAACCCTATGGTTTCAAGCCGCCACCACAGACACCATCCACTGCACTGAGGCACAAGAGGAAGGGGGGGGGGGGGGGGGGAGCACACCCACGGCAGCTTTTAATAGCCCAGGCTGTCACATGGGTAAAATCAATAGAGTTTCGAGCCCCCTAGGGAGTTCAGTCAGCTTCCCTGGAAGAACCATGTTAAAGGCAATCCCGAACATTCATTGAGACAAGCCAGAGCTATTCTAATCACGGCACGGAGAGCAACCAAGCCAAAACAATTAAGGCACGCAGCCTATGAAAACAGCAGCTTCGGTGAGTGACTTCTCCATTAGAAAAAAAAGAAAAGATGAGCATAAAAAAATAACAGAGATGTGTTACTACCATAAACATCAAACTACTGAAGTACCAATATCAGCACATTAATACCAAGAAACTTTTTTTTTTTTCCACGGGTTTGTTTTTAAGGGGAGGACTGAATTAATGTCACTCAACATACAGTCCATGCCCATTCTTTCTCAGGGTTTTTTCCCCTCCATAGTTATGACACAACATCCCACACAAACCTTCCCCATGCCCACGCGTCCGTATGGCGGAGGCAATGGCCACTGTCTGACCCAATGGCTGGCCGACACCGCCAGACAGAGCCATGACATCAGAGAGCTACCTCAAAAACAGAAAAGAGCGGCACGGCGCATTTTTTAGACTCGCATGCGCGGAATCCCGCCTTCGCCAACCAACCCTCCCCCCACCCCGCCTCCCCCCACCCCCGAAAAACGCAAGTGCCGCCCCCGTCGGGGTTTACAGTGCGACTGTGTTTACTAAGACCGTAGGAGCAGCAGAGTAAAAAATAAGAGCTCAGACTATGAGTTTCTACCCCTGTGTTTGTTGGCAGCGTGGAGGTCGTTTGTGGTGATGGTCTGAGGTTTCGGGCAATCAAGGCCCAGGGGCAGGGAGAAAGAGGGTAAGGGATAGAGAGAAAGAGAGAGAGAGGGTGAGAGAGGGTGAGAGACAGAGAAACAGTACGGGAAAGAGAGAAACAGACAGACGTGGGAAGACAGAAACAGAGAAACAAGACACATTAGGAATGAAAGTAAGAGTGAAGGACAATGAAAAAGAGAGAGAGAGAGAGAGAGAGAGAGAGAGAGAGAGAGAGAGAGAGAGAGTAAGAGGTTAGGCGTTCTTTGTGAAAGTCTAGGCTGTGTGGGGTTTTTAGCTTGCAGCCAGCTGGCACACCCATGAGCTGGCATAAGTGGTGGGGAGACGAGTGGTCAGGGCACCAGACTGTGGCCCCCCCCCAGGCCCTGGGGGTCGGGAGACCATCATCCCTCCTGCAGACATTGGCGCGGTTGGCACCAAACAACCCCAAGCCCAAGCCCAAGCTTCCCAGGCTCTGCCGACCGACTTCACCTGGCCAGACAGCGCGCGCCACTGGGGGCCTGGTTCACAGCCGCCTGCCCGAGGCCTCTGATAGCATCAGTTCACAAATATTCAGCAGTTCAACATTCAGCAGACATCTGATTAAGGAATGGAGGAGCTTAAGAAAGGCTGTATTTAAAACCTTAATTTCAAATATAAATAACATTATATGAAAAACATGAATGTGTATCTTTCAGTTTGTTTGTTTTTTAATATCAAAATAGATGTGTCGTCTACTCTGCAATAAATGCTGTTACAGTATGTAGTTTATACTGACTGTGTATTTGCTTTTTCCTCTTAATTTTCTTAAAGCCACACACAGTATAGTGGAGCATTGACATCATCTGTACATTTTCAGCAAACAGTAACGCACTGCAGCCCTATCTTAATGGACAAGAGATAAACCATGGACAGAGAAGTCAAGCTGTCTGAACCGTGTCTTATCTCTATATGTTACCATGCTACTGAATCAGTAGGATTGTTATGGTTCTATGTTAAACACTGCAGACCCTGATATCTCTTGGCTAAGTGCTGCAACCTTCCACCCATTTGGCTGCATGTCTGATAAGCAACGGGTCCTCCTTACACTATCGCATTTGTAGGATGACCCACTTTGGAACGCATATCAAAGGAATTTCACCAGAGGGAAGACTCAGGAAATGTAACCCAGGTGTAGCCCTCATCCAAAAACACGTAAGGAGAATGTGACTTATTGAGCAATTTAAAGGTTTAGCATATTTTTCGCCCAATTCGTCATGAGGGAGACCCTGTCAGAGCTATCCAAGGAGGAGAATTTATTGTTGAATAATGTGCTTCCAAGGCATATTTACGATGCCATCTGTATCTAGCCAATAGCGGTGTTTATATAATACAGCCCTGTGGAGCAGGATTGAGGAGTTTAGGCTAAACACCTCACAGATAGGGCGAGTTCAATGAAACTGCCATTCTAGAAACGTCACCAAATTTTTGTTAGTCCATTTTCCGTCCACAACACCCTTCGTCTCCCAGGATGTTGACTGGAAACAACCTCGACAGGAGAGTTAAGGAATGGAAGTTAACATCCTGTGTTCCGCCACTGACTCAAAGTTACTGGTTATTGTACATACTGTCCTGTATAGTCATCAAAAACATGCTTGAACACTTGATTAGTCATTATTTTTCTAACCCTGTGTGAATTAATAAATTAAACTTCCAGACAATTCACTACACGAGTTACCCTTATTGCACCCTTGGTAGAGTGTGACACAGTTGTGTCACATTTACAATCTCCAAGTGGCTTGTTGCCAGTTTATTACACCTCTCATTTCAACATTGTACACAACTGAAGAACTATTCTCCTGTTTTTAGAGGGGGGGAAAGTCCTTACTGCCCTCTAGGCCTGTATAATCCACTTTGCACCGTCAAAGACAGCAGTGCGGTGGGAGAGGAATAAAAGTGAGGCTGAGGGATTCTTCTGGCTGCCTGTAACCCCCCCCCCCACACACACACACAGCACTGTGTTTTCATCGCAACACCTCGCCAACAAAGAGAGTGATCCACGTCTTACCGCCCACCTCCCAACCCCCAAACTCTCACTGGAGCCTGTCTATTAATAATTACGTAATGCACCTGTGTGGTAAAGGCAAGACCTAACAATACTCAATTGTCAGAAAAAGGCTCCTGGGGGGAAAGTGTGTGTGTGGGGGGGGGTGTTGAACTACTGCTCTGTGCTGCCACAGCAAATAACAAATGTAAGCACTCACCCATGGCTCCAGAAAGCAGGGTTTTTTTGGCCAGGCCTATTTATTGTCCATCATCGATCATAACATATCAAAAGTAACTTTTTTGGTTAAATAAATGAGTTATAGCAGGGAGTTGTGTTTAGCTAACCTCTGAACGAGAGGTGAGGTAATGCTCGGAACCAGTGTCGTTCCCAGTCAGGCGTTCTGAAAAGTACTCCTGGCTCTATTGTGCTCTGGAGTCGGAGTCTGGGGAAAGTGCTGCTTTTCAGGTTGACCAAACATTCAGATTCACGGAGAGCCAGCTAAAAAAGAGAAGAAAAAAAACACATACTGTTACACCAGTTCTCTTGTTTGTGCATGCTTGCACATTAGAGTCCTGCAGAAGTCCTATTTTTAGTTACAGAATTTCTTTGTTTGTAACTCTAAAAATCCTTCCTGATCGATGACGGAATCACAACAGTTGATAACTAGGTTGGCGCAAGGAAGCCAAAGGCTTTTGAGAAAGTTCTGCCCTTATACTGGGAAAACGTTATAACAGGCACACACACACACACACACACACACACACACACACACACACACACACACACACACACACACACACACACACACACACACACACACACACACACACACACACAGCTTATTTTCAGACAAGACTCTGGGTTAAGTAAATGAGTGTGTCCCATACATAGATACAAACAGAGTCGGGCCAGAAGCCCAAAACAAGAGCGTGTGCGTCAGTGTGGGGGCACCGCGGCTTACAAGTGGAAACACTGCGCCAATGAAAAAGAGGCCGTGAAATGTTCGGAGCTGTGAAACACTGACCACATCAGCCGCCGTACTGCACAAGATAAAAAAGCTCCTGGGCCCTGACCCACAGATTAGTCCGCCCGAGACGTTGTGGTGTTTCTCTGGGTCTGCCTGACAGAGCACTGTGTCATTATAACATTATCCAATAAACTCTGTCTGGCCCCGAGGGATTACCCTCGAAAGTGCATCACAAATGTCTACGGCTTGTTACCCACTTTTACATAGAGGTCAGATGCCGAGACAGGCAATCAATAAAGTCGTTCTATAAAAAAAGCTGTGAGATTCTTAACTAATAAGATGTTAGTATTGTAAACAAAACAGCATGTTACAGCCAACTTTGATGTATGTCCTACTCATTCTATGCACATCTAACCATGCTAAACAAATGTAACATTTTCACAAAGGCCATTATGTTCCCATCTTTCTAAACGCAAGTGCTGAAGTACAAGTGAGGAATCACAAATCCTTCTCGTCTGCTGGTTCTCCGAGGACTAATTTCCATCAGACATTCAATATACCACCCACATAGTTGATGTATTATTCCCAGATAAACACCCCTTAGCATTTTTCCATGTGCATAGATCTAAAAATACAAAAAATACAAAAAAGAACAAAATCCCTCACGTCTTCCATAGCTGGAGTGACAGAAGAGGTAGCTGTGGACTCTTAACAACTGGTATAAATATTCCTCCTAAACATATGCATTTAGTCAAATGTGTTCATATAATTCTTTTAAAGGCCTTACATCGCTTGCACATATGGCTTTAAATTTGTTCAATTTCAGACCTCTCTGCTTCAGTATTTACTGTGCTTGTTTAATCTGCTGTTTTTCTAGCGGTGGCGTTTACAGTAGTTTCCATGTGCAAAGGTGTCCTCCGAGATTACACCAGCGATGGAATCTGTAATTCCAGCTCCTTTCTTCCACTGCCTGGCCATCTAAAGCTGGGGACAGCCAAACAGAAGTTGGTCTGTGGAAGAAGGCGCCAGTAAAGAAATGGAGTTTCCAGTTGAAAAAAAGAGTGAGACTTTGGAGGCCACTAATGAAACCCATCAACGGTACAACGTTTTAGGCCAAGGGACTTGGACTGCGAGCCAAGCGCTGAAAGCCATACTAGTGAAGACCCCCAATGAGATTGGGAAGATATGGCACGACAGACGTGAAGTTTGAAACTGAAAAAGACAGAGAGTGAGGGGGAAAGGGAGAGACAGGGTGACGTGAGACAGACATGCATGTTAATAGAAAAATGCCGATTCTGGGGTTAAGATCGAGAGAAGGATAGACTCAGGGAGAGATGCATCAAGAGACAGACAGAGAGAAATAAAGAAAGTAAGAAAGAAAGAACAAAAGAGGAGAGAGAGAGAGACAGAGAGAGAGAGACAGAGAGAGAGAGACAGAGCAGAGAAAAGTGGAGCAATCACCAGCCAGTGAATTTATAATTCTACTGTGCTGGAGCCGTCTGCCTGGACCCAGATTAAAGGCCCTTTCAGCCAGGCTCATATTCCAAACTTGACTTGTTGCCACACAAAGCAAATCAGACACATCACACAACTATTAATAGCAGGAGCGCACGCCACAAATTAATTACAGATCCTCGCCACACATTGACATCAGTGTTGTGTGTGAATGTGTGAAAATGGGTGTGTGAAAAGGTTTGTGTTTCTCAAATACTAAATAAATGAGGACAAAAAAAAAGGTCCATGCTAGAGGGATATATTCCATGTCACACTGGGATGTGTGTGTGTGTAAAATAAGCCAAAACTGTGGGCTCATCTACAGCGGTTCTTCTGACTGAGCATCAATGTCTGATGCAATAGGCTATGTTTTCTATGAGCTATGATAAAAAGGAAAATGTTGTAGCTTGTGCAGTGTGGCCTCCCTGGCCTTGGGTTTACTTTGGGTATTTAGAAAATTGGAGACCTTTCAGATGTTAACAAGGGCCATTTAATACCATGAAAATCTCATTTATTTTATTCCTCTATTCATGGACAGTAGAGCATGTTAATTATTTTGGCCCCCTTTAATTGAACTGTAATAACCGTATAACTGCAATATGGGCATGGATGGTGGAGCAGCAGCAGTAGCATCGCCAGCGTCCGCAAGCAGTCAGCCCGGGTTTGATTCCCCAACCCGCCGTCATGAGTCTTGTGTTGCTTAAAAATGTCTGTTAAATTTTAGTCACTTTACTTTGCAGTAATTAGGGCCCGAGCACCGGAGGTGTATGCCTTTCGCAAGATGGAGGATGAGGGTAAGATTACGCTTTTGGTAAGAATACCATATCAATAAGAAAGAATAGCTATAATACTATTGGTAAGAATAGGTACAATAATAAACCTTTCCATGAAAAGTATATAACATTATTCCTTATAGTGCTTCTTAACATTAAACAATAACACGTAATACAAAATGAGCCACAACTTCTTTAATCCACTGGCAACTTCTATGCAGTCTCTCTGTATGTAACACATACTGCATGCAAAACAACACTATCCTTCTTGAAGTGGGCATGAACTAATCAGTAGCATCTCAGAGTAAATTCAATTACTAACATGACCAGTCCGTAATTAAAGCAGATGAAAGGGCTTACTTTAAGAGTGACTTATTGTGTATTAAGTAAAATACATTCCATATCTGACTTTGTAAATTCACAGCCTCCACAACAAACCAGGCATAGACGCATGTGGAAACATTTTTACAAGCCTATCTTGGTCCTATGATTTCCTTAAGAGACACAGTATCTCGAAATGAAGAACACATTGAGTCTAGAAGCCAGGCCACTTCTAGTGCTTTGATGAGCAATAAAGAATCTTACTAATGAGGTTTCTTGCATTTTGTGGAAATGCAGGCATTATCTTGTCGACACTTCCATTTGTGTGTGAAGTACTGAAGCACTCCACTTATACTGGTCGCTAAGATCCCTTTGATTGTAAATCTGAACAGACAACGAGCGGACATTTAATTACATTACCAAGCCTAATGGAAGTGCACAAATAACTAGGCTAAGATCTGTGACTCATGTTCTTCCAGAGAAACAAATGGTTGCTTAATCATGAAGCAATTAATGCTTTTCCCCAAAACTATTACCATTTCTGCCATGATTGACCTATTCTTTCAAAAGCCATCGAGACATGTTAGAAATATTACTCATGCAATGTAAAGACCTGGACTCTTCTTAAACATATTTTCTTCATATACATTTGTGTATAGTTTGTGTCCTTTCTGAAAATCAAATCCATTTCATCTTTAGCCTTTTCCCGGGGAAGTCAGTCCAAGATGCTAGCTTTGCTGGCAGTGTTCTGCCAAGTTAGCGTCTGCAATACTTAAAGCATTAAAGCAGGATTTGAGATGGATGTGTGTGGTCAACAGTGAAACAAAGCAACGGGGAAAGATTTTGATATGTAAAGCCAAGAAGGACCCCATGTGATCCTACAAAACCAGGTCATCTAACAAGGCCTTGGCGTGTTATCCAAAACAAACATTTTAATGGTATTTCAGTCTGGCTACACAACTTTTGGCTTATGAGCAATCTACAGAGGCTCAGGGAGTACATGAGTATGAAAAAGGATGTAGGAGTGTATAGTGAGCGGAAGTTGGCTCTATAAAGCAGATAAAGTCATCCATGAGGAGGAAATCAAGATTGCTTGAAAGTTATACAGGGCCTTGCTTCCACACTAGAACACTGAAACATCATAGCAGTGTTTGATGTTGTGTTTAATGTTCGTGGTGTCTGGAACACTATATTTTATCAGTATCTTGGCAACCGAACGCCATCATATCTGAAACTCTAAATTTTCACAGTACGCACTACGACACCAACCCAGAGCTTGCAAATGTATGCATCTGACACCCAATTAATTTACTAATTAATGTACTTAATGTATACTTCATGGCAGAAACCCAGCGTTGTTTTGCCTGTAATCAAGATATGTGGCGAGGGCACTGGGCTACTTTGCTACTTGGGCTACTTGGGTTCCTCAAATGGCGGCCCACAAGAACCAAATGAGTGGCCCGTGGCGACATGTGTGTGTTTGGCACGCACGGACAAGAATGTGTATTAAATATAGCAGAGTAACGGGAGTGACTGAAATCAAATAGAAAAGGGGCATCTGACAAAAGGTCTGTTCTAAATGTTGCGTTGTATCGCACTGCACACCACAGCACACACACACACAGCTTGAATTTCCCCTTGAGGATCAATAAAGTATCTACTGTATCTATCTATCTATCTATCTAGCACACCACCAGCTTCACGTCGTGTAGGCCTACTGTCAGGATATTCCAGTTGAAAACAATGTAGCCTAGCCTAATTAAACTGATTGTATCGCTAATGCTTGCTCACATGGCATGTAGGACTTGGTGAGTTGGTGAATCACCGTCAGATTTAAACAAGGTAAATCATAACTAGGGTATTTAATTTGGCTTTAGCAATGTGGCAAACACCTTTACACAAATGCAGCACACCGGTAAATTAACTTTACTGTAACATGCAAACTGTAAAAAAAGTATTCAGGTCAACAACGCAGTATCAACATATGGCAGGTGTGTAAGGATTTATTTTAGCCTACCTTTTATTTGAACAACCAGTGAATTCCAGCTGATTGTAATGGTGCCCTTTGATACACACTATGACAGTGTTTTTAAGGTGATGTTTTCACATCCACTATCTTACATTGACATTGGCAAAATATTTTCATTTTTTTTTTTTTAAATGTTAAGTTCCATGTTGGTCATTCCTGTACTATTGCTGATGTTTTGGTTTTTGCCCTATACTAGAATCCTTTTTACTATCAGTATCAGGATAATTTCGGAAGGTATCATATTGTCACAATGTTATTCATTTGCTTTTAGAGGTGCAGTAAAGGAAATTGTTTTTGGTTAGAGTCAGATATACAAATGTGTGTGAGTATTATGATGATCATTTTTCAATTTGTAAATGTTTGCGGGTGTATGCGTGATTAATCCTGGAAGCTTTGGTGCTTGGTTTGGCCTCCTTGACATAATTTGGCCCTTGGGCCAAACTATTTGGGGGCCCCTGCTCTATTGGCTACAAAAGGCCTATTTATCATAGCATCAACAGGCAACAGTACTGCATCAGAGATGTTCCTGGTATGAATACTCACATGAAACTGCAACGCAGCAGTGACCGAACAGAGACGGAACGCACACGCCACTGTGGCGGTATAAATCAGCAGTCATAGAGCGCTTCGAAAAGTATTGTTTTCAGTTTCAGAATATGCATCTTAATGTGGACGGAAGGGCTAAACAGAGAAATGCCCCATATGCAAACTCATGAACCGATGTCATTAGATGCCATAACTACAATGATATATGCAAAAATATATGCATTGCTATAGAAACATAAATCCAGATATTGGGGCAAAGTTTAGACAGTTGTATTTCTATGTAAAAACATAGGCCCTTTTGGGTAGGCCTACGTGTGGCCAATGTGATCGTGTAAACAGAATTAAAGCCAAAAACAACTGCATCCTAGACTAAGCTATGACACTTTTTAACTGGACAAGTCCTTATTCCCTCTTTGCTCCTCTCTCGACCATGCCACCTTCTATCACTGCCTGATTGGTGTGCTCACTCATGTGCACCTTTTTCTCTGTGCTACTCTGAATGTACCAAAGTGAAAACATTAGAAATATTATCAATAAAAAAGTTTCTTGCGTGATGTTCAGGACAGCTAGTCAGCTGGACAGGCTACGCTGATAGGAATGTCAATTTACAATTAAATGTTGTATAACATAAGTTAACATTGATTGGGTTTTGCTTGTTGGTGTCATTGCATCCCTTTCGAGCTGCACAATTATTGCCTCGCGATTGTGTGTGTGTGTGTGTGTATGCATCTGTTGGCGACTTTAATTGTGCCTGTTTGTCATCTATATATACATACTCTTTTGATCCCATGAGGGAAATTTGGTCTCTGCATTTATCCCAATCCGTGAATTAGTGAAACACACTCAGCACACAGTGAACACACAGTGAGGTGAAGCACACACTAATCCCGGCGCAGTGAGCTGCCTGCAACAACAGCGGCGCTCGGGGAACAGTGAGGGGTTAGGTGCCTTGCTCAAGGGCACTTCAGTAGTGCCCTCCGGTTACAAGTTCGAAGCGCTACCCAGTAGGCCACAGCTGCCCCCAATCTGCCCCAATCTGTCATCTCCTCAATAACAACAGAAGTTTTTAGAATATGACTGAATCACGTACATGACAGAGATGATGAGCCAGTGACTGATAGGCTTGTGTATCTGTGAACCTGTCAGACAAAAGACAGAGGAATTGATTCAGAGCACAGGAGTTTGATAATCAGTTATTGTGTTTCTACTTCTTCAGAAATGGCATAACCCAAGGCCAACTGTAAATGTGTGTGGGGGGGGAGTGGGTAGTTATGACAAAGAATTCCCTGGAAGTCCCTTTACCAGTTTTGTAACCTTGCATGTTATTCTTACAGCTTCAACCATGTCCTTGCTGAAAATGGCTCTCAAGTCTCATGCATTGACGTGAGAAACAATTGACAGACCTCACACGACACAACATCTTTGATTTCTCGAATGTAATGTTATAATTTGATTATGAAATCTGAAAGAGATGAACTGACGATGGAATACAGATTGTATATTTCGTTTGCATAGACTGAATAAGTAGTAGTGTTGGTACGGTGTTACAACATTAATTATGGGGACATTAACATATCCAAAATTTACACGATGATCTGGTGCTAGTTATGTAGGCCTATACAATTTATTCTAGTTAACAATTTTTGATTAGGCAAGTGATTATTTTGGACAGCGGTGAGTGCAAGGCTACAGTAATTTCCTGTGTATTAGCTGCATTATGTATAAACCTTAGGACAGTGTTTTATGCAAGTTAAAAAAACAGAACATATTTTACCATATGAATCGCCCTGTGTATTAACATAGACTAACATTATTATTATTATTAACATAGCTGTAGAAATTTTACAAAATCAATGTATAAATCGTGGCTAATAGTTGGGAAATTACAGTATTGTAGAATAGCAATTTACTGTATGTCTTTATATGGGGGGACATTTTGAGCATAGTTAAATACTGGGGGGGCACATGCCGCCCTCAAAGTATATTATGATTACGGCCTTGATTTACAGAGTCGGAATGTCGTTTTAATGTGGATGGAAGGGCTAAATGGAGGAATAATTATGTGTATTTAGATTTACGGTAAATCATTTACCCAGATTAATGAGGACAGGACATATCAATGTTTCCAAAGACATGCTTTTCACAAGCACATTCTAGAATGGGGAGGTTTAGGTTGACTGATGCCAGTACTTCCAAAGTCATGCTTTTCACAGGTCCTTCAGTAATTACCGTAATATGAACAAGAGGTGGAATGGCTAGTTTCTGTTGGACCAGTGAGCAAGGGAACATGTGAGGCCAGACTTTGGACTGACATCATGCCATCCATTTTGTTTTTTTCTTATTTTTGCCCCCCCCCCACACACACACACACACACAGCCCCATCAAAGCAAGGCATGGTGTTTGAAGCAGGGCAAGTGGTATGAGAGAAAAAAAAGCTTGCACACCATGGAAACCACAGTCATTTACCTCCGAGCAGGAAAAAAGGTTCCCTGGAATTCAAATGACCCAGAGGTCAAAAAAATGCTCCTGGGTCTTAGTCTGGAGACCAAACCCTCCCGAGGGCTATATATATGTATTGGCTGCAAACTGACGTTTCGCTTGCCAGCGAGGCTTTTTCGTGCTTCAATATAAGATGGCTGAATGGATCGTGATGAAGAGCAGGTGAAGAGGGTGGTGTTGAGGAGGTAAGGTGAAGGGGAGTGCCTCAGGAAGAGGAGGAAGAAGTCAAGGTTTTTCTCGCAAAATTAAAAAATACATCAAAGAGGGGTGGACGGGTGGATAGGGCAACAGGGAGGTTTTTGCACGCCTGAGAGATGGGCGTGGGAGGCTAAGAGGTGCCGGACTGGGGCAACGAGTGCTGCTGGGCAGAGGCGGGCCGGGTCCGGAGGTGGCAGCCGACTGGCAAGGACGGAGGACCACACAGCTCTGACCTCCGCTGGCGACGTCCGCTCTGAGTGATTTCAACCCATACCTTGTGTGAGTAATGACTGGTGCAGACATTGGCTGCTGAAAGCATCGGACGCAGACAGCGAGAGAGAGAGAGAAAGAGAGAGAGAGAGAGAGAGAGAGAGAGAGAGAGAGAAGGCAGAGAGAGGGAGAAGGGAGGGAGGCACTCCAAAATTTCAATGAGGAATTCGCCATGTTATATTGCCTGGAAACTAGCTCAAGTCTGGCCGCCAGGGAGAGTCCTTTATGACTGGTCAAGACTGTAGCACCGCATTAAAGTGGGCTACTGCCTTTTCGACTTAACATTTTATTTCTTTGCGCATAATGGAGTACAGTTCATATACATTCTTCAGTTACGGCACCCCTGAGGAACACTGAAACTATCCAGAAAGACCATCGGCAAATATTACTCTGAAGTGCTTGATATTAAAATGATATCACCCATACTGACTAGCGTAGGAGAGTTCAGTCCAAGTGTATTTCTTACTTGTGTTAATATTACTCAGACTAATGCCACTGTTGTTGAAATACAGCATGTATATGGTAATGGTGAAAAACATGTTAAGTGGTGATATTCTTTATAATTACAGCTGTTATAAGAGCAGGTATCTGTACATGAAACCTCCAAAGTGCCCAGTCACCATTTCATGACATTTATTTTGTCACTGGAATGGGAAGTTATGTGGAGCTCCTTAAAGCCTAAACATGTATACATGTACATGGATAATAGATTTTTAACACACACACCATCAGAAGGCAGAGGAGGTTGGGGGTAGATATAGCACCCCAGGGGCATAGCCTACTTCATTACTACCAAAAAGCCCTTGGAGAAAGAACCAGCATGTTTGGACCCTGTCATACTTGGCAGTGCCAACTTCATGACTTGTGTCTGATTGAGACCGAGATGATGGGATGGGCACTGGGAAAGGATGGCAGGACCTGGCCTTTCGTGCTAGCAAGCTTGCCAGTCAATCGAGAAGTGCCAGGTTTAGATACGCAGAGGGTTGAAATCATTATTGCGTGGGAAGCAGCAATTCAGTGCTCCTCATGGAAAACAGGCCCATGGTACAGCTAATCTCCCCTGTTCAGTTCAGATAGCCTCACTGAATAGCCACACTAAACGGCCCTGCATGATAAACTAAGCGCTAAGGCGATCAGTTGAATTACATCTTGTGTCCACACAGTCGTGACTTACAGTAAGCAAAACATGCTAATGTGCCTCTGGAGTGAACCACACATAATCTTTTAGCATTTCAGGCGAGCGCAACTCGACAGTGCCGCTTACGAGAGTTCCGCTCTCTGGCCTGAGAAGCATTCTGCGCCATAGAGCTGGCAGTTGAGTATTTTTAGAACCGATACATTTTCGGCATCCTCTGCAGTCACAGATAGTAACATATTCAGTTCTCAACACTATTTCTAGCCACCAGTGCGCAATACAGTAAGAGGTCAACAAAGACCAGCGGTCATGTTTTTTTTTTTTCTTGTTTTCTTTTTCTTCTTTTTGTGAGGTTGCCAAGGAGATGGAAGCCAAAACGTGTGGCTCCTCTTGGCATCCCCCTCGCTTGTGACCTAGAGCGGCAGAGCAGTGCACACACAACCCAAAAACCACGGCACTCCACTAAACTTAGTGCAACCCCAGACCAGACAGCACAAGTGGAAATACAACTACGTTCTCTCCCTCTCTCTCTCTCAGATTAGCAGTCGCACTACGCAAACACAGGTGGGCGTAGGGAACCCGTCGCCGCTGCATGTTGTTTCAAAGGCAATTTCACTATGCTTCATTAAAGACAAAAATGTTCTCTCAGCATGGAGTCAATCGTTTAATGACAGATTGAGGGAGGATTTAATGTGAGGTAGTGGAGACAAAACAGAAATACAGACTCCACGCTGGCCTCTTAAGTGTCCCTGTCGTGTTTTCATATTTGGCTTTTAAATAATAATATTAATCTGCCCAAGAAAAGTTTATGCAGTATTTAAGCCTCTCTAATAACAGTTATTTGTAGTTAAGAAATATAATGTCTAGGTTGTAGAGGTTTCGCCGATGTACTCCTGTGACGTGGAGGGTAACTTTTTTATTTTGGGGGGACAAACCAACAGG
>NW_027468664.1:16319967-16322467 GCF_046254945.1 Alosa pseudoharengus
CTCCGACGGGCCAATCAAAGAATATAGGGAGAACTTTGGGGAATAAGAGAACTAATTTGCAGAATACCAAGGGGAAGTAGTTGTATGCTTACTTTGGAGGCTAACCCCTTTACAATCAAAATTAGGGCTCCTTTTATATACACAATGTCTGCAGGGTGAACAACGCAGTCTGTTTGTTATTAGACGCACACTAATGATTGGAAGCCCCTTGAAAACCTATATTCAGACTTTTTACACAGACCACATGCTAACTCGCAGCCAATGATTGATACCATTCACAATGGGCTGTAATAGACTGAGGCAGCAAAAAAGTAAGCATCACCTACCTACATTACATGTGCATACTGTGTATAGAAATATGTGTGTGTGTGTGTGTGTGTGTGTGTGTGTGTGTGTGTGTGTGTGTGTGTGTGTGTGTGTGTGTGAGTATGTATGTGTGTGTGTGTGTGTGTGTGTGTGTGTGTGTGTGTGTGTGTGTGTGTGTGTGTGTGTGTGTGTGTGTTTGTGTGTATGTGTATGTGTATGTGTATGTGTATGTGTGTGTGCGTGTGTGTGTGTGTGTCTGTGTCTCTGTGTGTGTGCTCTTTAAAGTTCTTTAAAGGATGGGTTTCATTACATATTAACACACTCTTAAACTGTGAAAAAGAGGAAAAACACAGACGAAACATGTGAAATGCTGAACAGACACCCAAAAGATATATTTTCACAAACTTATATATATAGTAATATATACAATTAGCTACAGACAGATGGAGGAAGTGAGAGAGAGGGAGAGGGAGAGAAAGAGAAGGTAGGCGCGCAGTGGAGGTACACCTGGAGCTTTACTTTACAGCAAGGATGCGCCAGTAGCATCATGGTGGAGGAATCTCCAGAATGCCCTTGAAGTGCGTGTGGGTGGGACGGTAATACGAGAGACAGCAGTGAGAGTGGATTAACATCATCCACCCGGCCGTCTGTAGAGAGTGGCCACCTGACTGACTCATGTTTCTGGGAAAACCATGAAAGGCCAATGATCTGAGCTGTCTGAGATGTTTTTTTTCTTTGGGTTACTTGAAATGTAATTACGGCAGTTTTCATGCATTGCCAGTGTTTAGGTGCCGATGCTGACTGGTGTAGATTGTAACGAAAGCAAGCAAACCATTTTCTTCTTCTTTGTCCTCTCATATGTAACTGTTTGATTCAGTGAAAGTGAGGATGCTTCTGGCATTCCATCTCTCACCAAATGCAAATGGGGCCTACTCCTTGGACTTGTGAAATTCATCAGCATTCGTTAGTTTTCCCCCATTTTCCATGGGTAAAATGGGTTATTCTTTTCACGGGTAGTTGGTGCCCTATTTCAAAATCTTGGAGTGCATCCATGGCATTAGCCAAACATTTGGGAAAGAAACATAGGAGGGAATAATCCCAGGGCACGTCAAGCCGCGCTTCACCCGTGTCATCTCAGGAGTGCACAGATTAGCCATCTCCAGAATGGTTAAGAGCAGGAGTTGAGGCAAGCCGTGGCGCAAGAGTATATATGTACGGCGCAACATGTACTGCTTTTGGATCACAGAGACCCTGGGATTAATTCTGACCTGTAGCCATTTCCCAATGCCACCCACTCTCTCTACATAACGGCAACACCACCACCACCACCCCCACACCCTCCCAACACACACACACACAAACACAAAGAAAGCTGGTGTTTATAGGGAGGATAGAGGCTTTTCAGTATTGGGGATTTCATAAAGCCTGGGGGGAACGCATACACACTCACCCTACTTCCCTGAGGTAACCTTGCGGGCAAGATAGGTGAAGCTAACGGCCCTCCCAGTATGCACCAGGAAAAAAAAAACTAAAAATACAGGATGTGAGACAAACACTGTGGCAAGAATTCCATTGCTGTCTGCCTCTTTTTTTTTTTTTTTTGACTGACAGGGGCTGAAATATCAGCAACACATTCCATCCCTGCAGGCACCGCATTGGCCTGGCATAAACGAAGGACAGAAAAAGCAAATACGTAAACCGTCTGAAAATATATATAACACTGTGAGTGGAAATAGTGGAGATTTTTTGAGGTCACGCTGGTGATCTGGAGATGGTGATCATTTGCCAACGCCTCTTCACAAAGTGCTGCTGTGTCAATGGCATTACAAATGTGTTGATTAAATCAAGTTACCGAACAGCACTGGACTGGACATTTGCTACGCCTTAGTGTAAATTGTTTGTCCAGCATAAAGCAAAATGTTTATTATAGATAAAAGATTACCATAAAATGCCATATGAAAGACATGTCTAATAATAAACCCAATAAACCAATAAAGTGCCATTGAAGCTCAGTAATAAACCTTATTTACAGTCAGTGTTTCCGTTTTGGTGTTGCAACAATGAACCACGCAGGATATCCAATCATAACAACATCAATGGCATCAGTCAGCGAGAACCCTATCGCAATAGCCCAACTCATCAGTGACGAATCACACGCCCGTCTCGGACCCATGACATCATGGGGGTCAAGCTC
>NW_027468664.1:16327467-16332467 GCF_046254945.1 Alosa pseudoharengus
TGGAGGAAAAATATGAATCACCAGAAGCCGGTGATAAAAGGAACTGTGGAGGAGTAGACGTTCAGTCTTTCTTTTTTTCTGTGGAAAAGTACTGAACGGGAGGGGGAGGCAGAAGCTCCTGTTTTTGGCTGCCAGTAAATCGTCCGTGAATGGTCACTTGGGAGATGTTAAAATTTCACCTCCAAGTCCCTGAGTGGCAGTGTTGCCAAATCAGTCGCTAATTACTTTACCAGGGCCTTGTTGATTGCACATGATACAGATGTGTTACTTGTCTGGGAATCTGGTGAAAAATAAAGCTGATTGCTTTATTAAAATATGGCTGAAAGAACATTTGTATGTTCTTTGTAGGTCTGGAATTAATCAAGTAAGGTGTCATTATTGGGTTATTGGGTTCAGTATTTTATCTGTACTGGAGTACTTTGTAGGCATGCTAATGTCTAGAAGCCAATTTTGCAAAGACTTCATGGTCTGAGGTTAGGGAGACATACCTAATCATAGTAGACCCTTAAGAGCTTAAATTATTAATGGACCAACAAATGTGGCCATAATGCATGCATCCACTGCTGGGACCTGAGTAATCAATGGAGCCAGCAATGCACCACTTTACGTTACATTACCTACTCCACTTTTCGTTGACATGGGTCCAAGTTAGCCGTCAGAATTCACACGGTACAAAAGCAGGCAGAAATGACATGCATTGTGGTTAGTGTTACACATAGATCTCTCTGCCTTTCTCCATCTCTCAGTCTCCCCTGTCTCTCCCCCTTAACCCTCCCTCCTTCTCTCCTTCCCTTCCGTCCTCCTTGCTCTCTTGTGCAGCACAGAGAAACAATTATCTTCAGGTAGGCCAGAGAGAGAGAGAGGGAGCGAGAGAGAGAGAGAGAAAGAGACAGAGAGAGAAAGAGACAGAGAGAGAAACGTCTGTTGGATGTGTGCCACCTCAGGATGTATTGAGCCTTTTCTTTTTTTTTTCCTCCCCCCTGATCCCCCACCCTTCTTTCTTTCTTTTCTCTAGTTGTGCCTTAGGGAGTGTTTGAAGTGAGCTTATTAAAAGTAAAAACAGAGGGGCGATCATTTTTCAGAGACGCTCCATCACCCCCTCCCCCCTGCCTCCCTCCATCCTAACCCCCTCAGAATTTTGCAGAGCGAGCATTACAGGAAATATCTGTATGCATATAAACAAAGCCACTTTCATTAGGTCTTATCCACATGGATAGCAACATTTCAACAATTTCATTTTTTTTTTCATTGAGGATCAAAGCCTGTTCTTCGAACGGGCACCACACAGGTTTCTACACAGAAGAAAATATCCTATTATGTAACTCCCCCTTCCATTCTCCTCCTGTTTATCTATGCTTGGGACAAGAAAATAATTTTCTGAAAGCTTTCCAATCGGCAAGTATTGATTTCAAATCCATCTGTTGACTTTCACAGTGTAAGATTTTTCTGTAATGCTAAACTGTGAATGTTTCGCTCGTCGGATCCAACCGTCTGAACCACGGGCCAATTATGACTTTCCAATTAACTATGATATTTTTCTCCATTAATTTTCAGCCCGTTAGCAAATCTGAGAAAAACTTCTCACACCCTCTCAGACAGACATCACCACCAACCCCTGAGAAAACACACACTCAATTTATTTGCTCTGTCACCAGCTCGCACACACTGTCCTGTTTGTTATTAGTGCCGACTTCAAATGGCATGACTCGGGATTTTAGCGGCCATGTAGGCTGAACTCACACTATGCAGTTCTACCCTTCCACTCTACGGGCCTCCACTACCTTAAAACAACACAACGAGATGCAACCTGAGGTGTTTTCTTTTTTTTTTTTTGTCTTGGCCTGCGGCCAGACAGTCTCGGTGCTGGACCTTGCAGACAAGCTTGTTGAAGAACCGCGAGCAGCCCGGCTTTGCTCAGCTCTTGTCGAATGTGTCGCGGCGGTTTGAGCTCTAACCCCATTTTCTACATGCTGTATTTTCCTAAGCATTAGGGCCGGAGTAACAGAACACCAGGGCCAGGCGGTGCATGAAAGGCCAGGCCAATCCTCCGCTGCGCTCTGTATCTGAAATGATAACACAGCCTGGCCAACAGGCTCTACGCAGCTCCTGTCCAGGTGCTTGGTTGGACTAGCAGCTGAGTCAGGCCATCTTTCTCTTTCTCTCTGTTCTTTTACTTCTCTTTTTCTCATTTTCTCCCTCTTCCCCTTCCTTCCTCTGTTTCTCTATTACATGAGCAGTCTCTCAATCTTTCTTTATTCCTCCCATCCTTTTCCTTTCTTCCTTTCCTTTTGCAGACCCCCCATCGTCCTCTACCACTGCAAGTAGTGTCAAAAATGGCCCAGTGAATTTCAGTGGTGTCGGCTTGTTGCCGTATCCCTGGGGTTGCCTGCTTTGCACCATTAGACTTAGTAGCTACTCGCTTGCGTTTTCATGGACTGTCAGGGCTTGGATGGTGTGGATTGGTGGGGGGGGGGGGCGTTCTGGTTGAGCTCCTACAGCCCAAACTCTGAAGGCCCCCCCAGTCTGTTTCCTGCTACCCCAGCTTTCCTTATGCGTTCATTATAAACACTATATCAACGAGAAAGGTGACATAATATCATATATCTGTCCACAACACATAAGGAGAAATATATAAAAGTGACTGGAGCAGAACTTTAGTTAGGACCATATTCTTCAAGGTTCTGCCTGCAATACATCACTACTGTTGAGGGCTTGTCTTGTTTTTCATTCAGCAGAGGTGCGGGGGGTTGAGTTAACTTCAATGTAGCGTGGACAACAATGAATTTCTTGTCTTGGCCTACCTAAAAAATGCTTGAGTGTTTATGTTTTATAATTTGGAGTCTGTCATCTTACCCTTGTCCGTTCAGCTATCTATGGACACGGCACAACTGGCGTTTGGCTTTCGTGGCAATGATTTGCGCTCTGAGGATATTTTACACTCATAAATCTGTCCAGAATTTTTGGAAGATAATGAAAAGCGACAGTAGCGAGGGCTTGCTCTCTGCTCATTTAGAACTCTGGTGTGACAGTGTGCATTATTTAGGAGACGCTGGATTGTTGGGAGGGGGGGGGGGGGGCTTTTTTTTCCAAAGAAAGGAAAACTCATCTCACGTCGCTTGGCAAGAGTGACCATATGTATCAATTTAACAAGAGTGGAAAAAAAGGATATTTGCTCCATTATAAATCATGCTGAAGTCCGATAGCCAACGATTTCATATTCATATTCAGGCTTTTCAGCTGTTGGCAAATGAAAGCTAAAGTGGAGTCGACAGAATAGCAGTTTAACCTGTCAGTCAAAGAGACAGTGCGGAGATGGAAGGCACAGCTCAGGCCTTAAGGCCTTTGGGCCACATAAGGTCTAATTCTGAAGTTGTTTGTGTTGTAAGGTGAACACGCCGGAGAGTGTGAGGCTTGAGAATGGAAGGACATTTTTTACACATTTTTGATTACCGAGACCTGCACTGACCTACAGCAGGAACTATATAGTTTAGAGTGGAGTTGGACGGCAAACCAGTTTAGTTTTCACACATTTTTAATTTAAAACAAAATGTGGGATTCAAATAGTGTCAAATTCAGACACATGATATGGCACTCAAACGTATTCCAGAGAACACACTCAAGGGCTGTTTTTGTTTTTGTCCGTTTCCAAATTGGTGTTTTAAAGTAGGTCTGATGATTCAGAAAACATATGTTTGCAGAGTCACCAGCATCAGTTGAGTTTGCCGAGTTTAAGCACACAGGCAATTCCTGGACATGATGGAACTTGTTCCCTACCTGGATAATGCATTTTATATACACACGCACTGCCATCTACTGGTGTGCTGATGAAATTTTTTCCATTCTCCCGTTCTCTCTTTTTTTGGAGGTTAAAGACCTCCATCAGACAGTTCAGTGAGCCTGGTCTGTGACCACCAGCAATCTCCCGAAAGTAAAAGAGCGAATATTTTGAAATAACACTGAATTATGCTTTACTTTGGCACCTGGGATACACCGGCTCAGTGATATGTGTAATTGTTTCAAGACGTCTGGCCGGTGTGCCCAGTATCCAAATCCACACACACAGTGCTGCCGTGGGACTGCAGTAGGCAGTAGCTGTCAGCTGTCTAACGTTGGAGGCTCTTGAAGTTCCATTTCAAAAAGAAAAAGAAAAAAACAAGTTTGATTTAAAACTGGACAAACTGTACGGTTACTTGGAAGCAAAGGCCAAAAGGATATGGTCTTTTTTTGACTTGAATTTATAATCATCTTAGAGGACGAAAAGAAAAAAGGGACACCACTGAAAAGCACTCACCGTCGATAAGACTCCAGCACTCATTTTGACAAATAGTCTATTTGTCTCTCTAGAGAGAGAGAGACAAAAAAAAAAACGAGACGACTAAAGATGTACTGTATATATTAAGGCAGTTTTAGCCTCCTAAACACCTGAAAAATCATCCCTCTCAGCCAGCTCCTCCACTGAAGGTGTTTCGCATCACCACTTCAGATTTATTTTAGTTAGACACAGGGATCTGGCACGGCAAACCTTTTGGGTAAATACAGTATCACCAAGACACTGGATGGAGGCCAGGTTTTCGCAAGCCCACATTGCTTTAAGTAAAAGCACATTGAACGGGCGACAGGGAAAATTCTGCAGGGGGTCAACCATCAATGTGCTCTGTGTGGGGTATTCTGTTAGTGTGTGAGTGTGTGTTTGTATTTGTGTGTGTGTGTTTGTGTGTGTGTGTGTGTGTGTGTGTGTGTGTGTGTGTGTGTGTGTGTGTGTGAATGAGAGAGGGTGAGAGAGGGTGAGAAAGAGAGTGAGAGAGTGTGAGAGAAAGAGAGAATGTGTGTGTGTGTGTGTGTCTCACAGATGGGGGTTTGTAATTATAGGAATTCAAACACACACAGAGCTTGTTGACTGCGCAATTTTGGGCACAGTACCTATTACCCTAAAACCCCAAAGTACAGCGAGAGCTCTGTTTGCCAAGAGCCCTGTCAGATACAATAAAGCCATAACACTT